>NC_063199.1:16477451-16525013 GCF_017589495.1 Alosa alosa
GTACAGGTGTATCTATTAGGGGAGGGAAACTAGTGGAATAAAAGTTGTATATTGATGGCAAGGTGATTCCGTCTATTGTGAAAAACATGACGAATTTAGGGAGGTGGTACAATGTTGTTGGGCAGGAGCAGAAAATAAGAAAAGAGTTTGGTCTTGGTACCAGTTGGAAAGTGTGGGGGTACTGTAAGTCTACAGCACAGGAGAAGAGACAGATGGTAACCAGCTTGTTTTGAGAACAAGAGGAGCAAACTAGATGTTCAACAGCAATGCCTCAAGCAAAACAAGGAAAATGGATGAACTGGCATGATGTGAAGAAGAAGATCAACTGAGAGAGCTAGAGGCCATGGATGCCACTGCAATTGGAGAGACATATGGGTCAGGGGATGTGACTGCTTTGAGACCAGACATGAATTTTTTTTTTCGGAGAGTAAGCACATTGTCTACTTTTATTGCGCTTAACTATTCTCTTTGATGATGTGATGGAGAAAGCCTTTGAAAGTTAAAGTATGCAGAACTGGTATCAGAGGTAAGGGAAGGTGGCTGACAAGCACACACAGTGAAGATAGGTGTTTGAGGCTTTGTAAGTCGACACTAACACTTCTGTTAGATTTTAGTATTCAAATATAGTATTCAAATATATAAATCTTGCTGCTGTGTTTCCAGAGTAGTAGTTGTTGGTGCCCACTCTAGGGCTTGAGGTTTGTCTGGTTATGTTGCTGATTGGATCATAAACAGCCACAGCAATGAACAGGAATGCCCAAAGATTTTGTTGGTATTTGTTGGTAGAGAACCAATAAGGAGTGTGGAGGAGGGTGGATCTGGGAAGCCAGACACCACTGTTGAGCATTCTGGAGGTGTCATGGGTTCTAATTCAACAAAACACAGACGAAGGAAGGTATCTGCTTGTAAGCCCAGTGAAATGCTCTGAAAGCTACTCTTTTGGTGATGTTTTTTGCCCACAAAGGTTGCTTTTGTTGGTGATTTTTTGGATGGTAAAAGTGCTTGGTTGTTGACTGGCCACTCTGGTAAATCCCTTCCTGTGATACTAGATACATACATTTAACACCTCTCCTGTGTGTATCTGAAATTCATTTGGTAAAATAAATCATTCTCATTACCGTAACATAAATTCTTACCCAGACTTTTCACCGTGAATGCATTGCATAGATATTGTATAGATGTTACTTCTCAGAGACAAAATTTCTTCATTTTGTTATAATATGGTTAACTGTGCCCCCGAGTGGGTTTTGTTCAAAAAATATATCTATAACAAAGAGATTATTTGAAAAAATTGAACTCTACATCTGTATTTGGGTAATGAGGTTAATTCATTTAAAATGGAATTTAAAATATATAAAATATACATTTTTGATGTGCAGTACTGTTCATTTAAGGGATATTTGTTGTACATGAAAAAAAAAAAAATCAAAAATAGTTTTCTTACTAATGGTCTCCGTTTGTCATTTACCATATGGGTAATGAGAATTATTCTGGATCTTTCATTTGAAATAAAGTTATATTAAATTGTTTTACTATAATAATGGAAAAATAAAGTTCACATTCTATTCAGTCACTTAAATAAAAAAATCAATCAAATGAGGTAGATAATATTTTGATGTCAGTTTGACAGGCTTCGTGAGATTCACCCAGACAGGCTTGGTGAGGCAGGTTAATGCCTGCAAACCCATGTGCATGCAGGGATAATGGCAGGTCAGCATTCATTTGGTTTATTGAAATGGAGCAGGACCAGATGAAATCAAACCCCTAGATACCAATTGTGCACTGCTGATAGCAACCCCTAGATCCGAGGGCGGATTGGTGACATGAGCCTGTCATTGTTGGTGTGTGTGCCTGATTTATGTGTGTGCCTGAAAAGAGTGTGCAATAACCACCACTGATGTAATCAATAGCAGTAACCTTTTTCCCGTTATTTTGAGTGCCTGAGCAAATGTCACATGTTTAGATCAGTTTAAATATTGAAGAAATACATAAGCTCATAGAGACACAGGCAAAACAGCTTTGCAAGTTGAAAGAGTTTACTGTAGACATCATACATGCAAAAATACATATGCTCAATTAACATGAATTAAATGCAGTAGAAAAAAACCTACAGTTGAAATGATTTAATTTTTGCTCATAGTAACATTAATGGATGCCTCATGAGTGCTCCTGCTCATTTAAAATACATTATCATTATCTGTCATAAAATGATCTGGGCTGCAAAGATTTAATTGTAAAAATGTTCAAACCATGAATCTGTGAACTGGACATTTCTGTGTTTAGTAATGCTAAGATTCAGAGTATAATTACCATGAAATGGATAACCAGTATGTTGACAATCAATCAATCCCTACATAATGTCCCTATAATGCATAAACAAATGTAACTGAAAAGCTTTTCACAATATATTTCCAAGATTTAAACTAACATGCATGAATCCATAGAGCCTAATGGAATGTGCTGTGTGTACAACAAACGTTCACATTTTTGTGAAGCACTTTTGGCAGAGAAGTTGTGAAATTTCACAGCACCTGATTCAATTCTCTGTGCTCTTGCATGCAAACGCATTTATGATTTTTGTCAAGATGATTCAGCAGCAAACACAGCTGGAGATTATTAGCGACAGCAGCAGAATACAACCCCAGAAAAGCATCCTGTGCACAGCTGCCAGAGGAACTGCCACTAGATAGAGGAGTGGAGGAGATCAAAAGAATATTTATCATCAAACTTGAGCAAGGAGGTAAGATATCAGTGCAGTGGCTCACACACGCCTGCACACACACACACACAGAGTGACAAATTCACAGAGGGAGAGGGTTGAACAAAGCATGGCTTTGAATCCCTCTCTCAGTAAGAATTTTTGCAGTGCCTAGAGCCAACAGCCCCAATGAGGACATGAAGTAGATCAGCTCTTCTGTGAAGTGCAGAGGTAGGCTACATATGGGGGGCCTGAGATGATTTTTTGAGCCAACGTAAGGCATAAAAAAAAACATAAGGTAAGGTAAGGTAACTTTATTTGTACCCAAGGGTAGATTTGGTTGCAGGTCAAAAGAGTGGGTTTCTTACACACACACATAGATGACATTAAACAACATTGACAGAAAACAGTTACATAACAGTGACAACAGTGTTTCTCAAAGTCCAGTGTTTCTCAAAGTGTGGTCCGGGGACCACTGGTGGTCCGCAAGCTATCCCAAGTGGTCCGTAAGCAGATGTGGTAAAACATAATATAGATGAGTTGTTTGCAATATTGAACCAACTTGTATGTGAATCCAAACAGTTCTGCAACACTGCCTATGTAAGCTATGCCAATTTAAATCACGAATCCTCTGACACAATAAGCAAAGACAATTAGCAAGGTGGTTCAGTGAGTAGGCCTATTGTGTCTATTAGCTAGGTGGTCCGCGGTTTTTTTACTGGTTAAGTGGTCCTTGGTCTGAAAAAGTTTGAGAAACACTGCTCTAGACCTAGGAATATAGATAAAAAATGTACATGAATATTATTAGTATCAAAATTCAGTAGATGAAAATGCAAAATAAAAGTCATCATAGCAGATGCAAGAGCTAAACCAGAAATACATTAAGATTAAGAGGGCTGTGCAGTCAATAAGTTAGTGTGTACCCTAATCTAACAGTAGCCTAAGTGCTATTTAACACTCTAATAGCCGAGGGAACAAAACTGCCTCTGTATCTTTTAGTTTTACAAACAGGCATTTTGTACCTGCGGCCTGATGGGAGAGGCTGAAATTCACCGTATAGTGGGTAGGATCCATCCTCTAGGATAGACCCAACTAGCCTCTGTAGCTGCCTACTGTGTAGGGATTCCAGGTTCAGCTGTGGCTCTCCAATCAGCCTACTAGCCCACCTTACAATTTGGTTCAGGGAGTTCTTATTTTTTAGGGGTAGGTTGCTGAGCCAAGACACCAGGCTAAAAGAGATGACTGATTCAATGAAGCAGCGGTAGAACGTGATGAGCATCTTTCTGTCGATGTGGAAGGAGGACAGCTTCCTCAGACAGTATAGACGCTGGTTCCCCTTTTTGTACGCAGTCTCACAGTTTGCCTCAAAATTTAATTTATCGTCAATGATGGTCCCAAGGTATTTATATTTATCAACACACTCCACTGTCTGACTCTTTATGCTGATGATTTCCTTAGCCCTGTGGAGTTTCCTGAAGTCTATACACATATTTTTTGTTTTGGAAATGTTCATCTGTAGAAAGGACCTATCACACCAGTCTACAAAATCCTGGACAACTGGACCATGACCTGTTTCATTTCCTTGTAGCAGGCTTACGATTAATCTGCATCTGCATACTTTAAAATAAATCTGTCTTCCCTGCTGCTGCGGCACATGTTGGTGTAAAGGATGAACACCCTGCACCCTGAGTTGTTGTTTGAGTTGCAGCAGCTCACTTCTGCTGTATTGCCTCCTGGCCGGGCAGGCAGAGATGTTATCCAGGTAAAACAGAAAAGATAGCAGAAATAGCAATACGACGCGAAAAAGATCCATGTCGCTTCAATCAAAAGCACCGTGCACAGTTAAAGTCACTTGGGATGTTATTATCCCAGACACAACAGACGTAAAACAATAAAACACGATTAAAACATTGACAGCCAAACTTTTCCTGCCGCTCGCCGCGTGCGCATGCGCCCAAAGCGACATAGATGTTGATACAAAAAGGAGCATTGAGGTATAGGCTTCATAATCTCACAAAGGAAGTGCAGCACAAATCAGGAGTTGTGCCCCATTAATGTGTTGCCTCACAAGAACCATGCTGACATCATACAACAGAATGGAGGTGACTCGGGGCCAGAGGGCCTAGACAGGTGCACACTTCACAGGACACAAGTGAACTACAGTAGCTGTGTTATTTTTTGTCAAATTATTCCTAAAACGGTACACCTGTCAAAACATGACTGCCAAGTATTCAAAAGTCACCTTCATCCACTAAGAAGAATCACATAACACACATAGTATAGTGTAGTGATATTTCGTTTATTTCCCGCATCGTGCAAACAGTATTTTATGCAAATTAGAAACTAAAACAAACCGTGTGTTGACTGCATCCGTGTATTAACCACAGTGCCCAAGAGCCCAACGACTCGGAATCAGATCAGGCTCTAATCATAAAGAAGAACGAAGAGAAGGAGTGCATTCATGTGTTAACCTTATAGCTGAAGAAATTTAGCAAAATCCACATACAATACAGTATAAACCTCAGTTAACAGGTGGGACATTACTCTAGTCTATTTAAATTGTTGTACAATCAACTGGAGAAGTATTTAGATTTAAATTTACATCTAAAACACTGAAGCTAGAGGCACCTTAATACAACAGCTTTGAAGTCATTTAGATGGTAAACTAACTTGAAATGGAGAAGGGCGCGCCTTCCTAGTCAACCCCTACTAGCCTTACAATTCTCCACAGACCCGGAGAATCATGAATTACTTTACAGCAACAGTGCAATAGCCTGCCATTTGGATGAAATTGGGTAATATTACCTTGTCAGTTGGCACCCGTAGATTATCTTTGCCAGTTTGTAAACAAATCCACATGTATCATGTCTAGGGGTAAGGGTGCAAGCCATGAGTGGACTTTCAGCAGCATACTGTATTTGTCATGAAATGGGCTTCACACACAAATCAGTTTTTATTGCTGTATTTCATTGCATTCTGTACATCTCACTGAACCAATTTTGAGATGGCGATATTCTTCCAGCAGGGCCGTGTGTGTCAAACCTCCCATCTAAGGCACCAGGGTCTGGTTCTCACCTGCACATTTGGACACATCATGTGTTAATGTGAATATGAATCTGATATTCTGTAAATGCCCTGACAAATCAGTGTAAAAACACAACAGGTATATGGTGTCAATATCAACATCTAAGAAAATGCTAACAGAGGAGTGAAGACATTTTAGAACATTTTTCAAGTAGCATTTACAATGCAGGGATGTCATTTCGTTTGCTGGATGGAGCAAACTCCTAGAGATGGTAGGACTTCTAATTTACAGGCTAATATAAATAATAATGGAGCAATGCATATTTGATAAGAGTCCTGCCAGGAAGCTTTGTGTGTTCATAATATTGGGCATGCACTCAAACACTACTGAGAATAGAAATCAAATTATAGTACCTTCATGTTCTGCAGGCAATAATCATTTTCAAGAGAGAAAGAGAGAGAGAGGAGCGTAGAGTGAATAGAAACTATACAAACCTCTCTGCAGCTTCTCAGTTCAATGAGTAATATGAGGATCTGCAGTCGATCCAGCATGAACATGTCTAACTGTCTAAATGTCCTCTACATGTGTTATATATCCCTGTGCCCAAGAAACCCAGCATTAGTTGCCTGAATGACTACAGACCTGTAGCACTAACATCTGTTATAATGAAAATCTTTGAGAGCATAGTATGTAAACATCTGTCCAGAGTGGTCAGGCAAAACCCCTGCCAGTTTGCATACAGGGCAAACAGGTCCGTTGAGGATGCTGTATCCTTATGTCTCCACTCCATTCTACAGCACCTGGAGGCCCCAGGCAACAATGCAAAGGTCCTCTTTATAGATTACAGCTCTGCTTTTAACACAATTTTACCCAGCAAACTTTTTCAGATTCTCCAACAAATGGGGGTCCATAATTCCTTATGTCACTGGATTTTGGACTTCCTACTGCAGAGAACACAAGTGGTTAAAATCAGTAATAAGATCTCTAAGGTCAAGCCCATTAACACTGGTGCCCCCCAGGGGTGTGTTTTATCACCTCTTCTATATTTGATGTACACAAATGACTGCACATCACACACTGATTCTGTTAAAATGTTCAAATTTGCAGATGATGCAACAGTGGTGGGGCTGATTTCGGGGGGTGACGATGCTGCCAATAGAAATGAGGTCCTCTCACTTATTGAATGGTGTTCCATCCACAACTTAGAGCTAAATGTCTCCAAAACTAAGGAGCTAGTGGTGGACTTCCGCAGAGGTGGGAAGGCGTCTCAGCCCTTGTGCATCAATGGAGAGGTGGTGGATTGTGTGGACAGTTTTAGGTTTTTAGGCCCAACAATATCATCCTCTTTAAAATGGGAGGATAACATAACCAGCATCACCAAAAAAGACCAGCAGAAGCTCTTTTTCCTTCGTCAGTTGAGAAAATTTGGGGTGGCCTGTAAGGGAATGTTGCTGTTCTACCGAGCTGCCATCGAGAGTGTCCTCACCTTTTCTGTTACTGTCTGGTATGGCAACTGTACTGTCCAGCAGAGGTTGCAGCTGGACAGGATAGTCAATACAGCCTAAAAAATTATTGACTGTAAACTCTCCCCCATTTGTGAGATCTAAGAGGCCCTTATACACCGGAAAGGCCTAAAGATCCTACAAGATGCGACTCACCCTGCCAACCCCCATTTCTCCATCCTCCCATCAGGGAGAAGATTGAGAGCAATTAGAATAAAAACCTCCCACTTTCTCAACAGCACATACTGCAGAGCCATCAAATCTCTAAACAGCTCTCCATCCCTGAACCAGTATCTCATGAAAAAAGGGTTCTCCCAACAAGCCTGTATAATTTGCACATCTCTTTACATTGTTTTTACAATACTCTTCTATATGTTTTATGCTACCCATATTAGTTTTATTTATCTATGTATTGTAAAGTTGTGGATTTGCACTCTGCATCCCTATGCACCATGTCACTTTAACCTGACCTGTCACTCTAGCCTCCAGGACTATCATCCAGGTATGTTGTGAGCAGTGTGCCCTTTTTATCTGCCTATGTCAAGGGTGATCCTGTGTGGGACTCCGTACATGTATGTTCTATGTCTTTTTCTGTGTGTCTATGGTAATGTCTTTGTCCTGTCATGAGCACACTGAAGCAAATCCAACTTGCACAGAGTTGTATGGCAATAAAGTATTGAATCTTGAATCTTGAATATATAAATGAAATAAGACAATAGCATAGAGGATGCAAGAGAAAATGTCATCTCACTCATCAAAGACTTTTTAGTATGCAAGGTACTGAACATTGAGATGGAAGAAGTCATCCTCTTCCTGCTCTCAAGGTAAACAGAAGTATTTTGATTTCACACCTCTCTGTGAAATCTCTTGTATGGAAACTTTCAAAGGAACAATGGTATGATGGTGTACAGTAGCTTTTCTTTCTTTTTGCTCAGAAGATGGCGTTTAAAAGCCAGACAGGCGTTTAAAATTCATATGTCAACACATTCAGGAACTGATGTACAAAGACATAAATGACTGTTTCATAATTTATTTCGTCACTAACATGGGATCATATGTAGGAAGTAATAAAGCACTTTGGTAGGTTTAACACATTTAGGAGCTTTGCATTGATTCCAGTTTCACCCCAAATAACCTGACTTCAAAGGGAGGCAAGAAAAGATCAAATAACATGAGAGACCAAGAACTAAGGGGTCAGATTGTTCCAACGGCACACCATGCTACATGTCTACTCTGCACAATGATGGATGAGTCCATGCACTGACCAGTCAAAGGAACGTCACACTTGGACCTCCTTCTAAAGACTTTGTCATGTCCTACCTCACATGCATGAGATGCATTCAAGATCAATCAATCATTCTTATTTTTGTCAGCACATGAGAAAATGTCCCTTTTTTCAACTGGAGAGAGATGGGTTCATGTTTTCCTCACTAAGGGGAAACTTGACTCTATAGAACAACAGAACCTCTTCTGTTGAAAGACTGCCAAAGACTTGTCAATATCCCAAAGAAGGAGGAACGACGGCCCCTGAAAATAAAGCACTTAGTGTGGCTGTGCAGGCAAGGCACTAAATAGGTTGGCTATTCCAGTCAATTAATCAAAGTATTTTAAGTCCAGCAGAACCCATAGACACCAAGCAAAATATATTTTGCTGAGCAAAAGTAAACAATCCGATAAAGAGTGGCGCCGTCTGCCTGCAACGAGGTCTGTTTATTGATAGATGTGTTGGCAGGACCGTAAAATCCACAACCCAATGAATCATTTTTGTTGACAAAATGAATCCCGGTTCTTGTAAAGTGACCAGTCTGATCTTGGGAGTCTTGTGTCTAAAGAAACAAACAAACATGACCTGACTCCGAAAACAATTTAGATATACGTTGATTACATCTTACAGAACGAATAATTATCAACTTTGATACAAAATATGACATTATTTCCCTCCTCTACTGGGCAAGATCTGTTTCTCTAGCACATGAATTAGTTTCATTGCAAAGCACTTGATTTGACATTGTGACTACTGATCTGCTTTTATCATTCAGCTGATATTAGCGTTCTCTTTTTTCATGTCAAACAATTTGATTTACAATAAGCTGAACTGTCCTAACAGACCTGATCTTGTCTATCCACCAGAGCAAGGAGCAGTAGCTTTCAGTTTGGGAAAGACTGATGTTAAAACCAGTGCTATAATCCCCAGACGTTTTGGGGAGGACCGCAGCTATAGAGAGCAATAAATGTCACAGTCCAACATTAAGTGCTCTTTTGTCTGGACTGCGCTGTCAGCACCTACATGTAATGGTCTTTCTAGGCTTTGGCAGGCCATCTGTCCAGTCAGGGCCATTCCTCTTCCATTGTGCTTCTCTGTCTAGAAACAGATAAAGATCCACTTGGAAGCTGACGTGGCAAGGGACTGCTGCAGACCACCACAGTCACAGCACAGGTGACAATGGGCACTCTCGTAGGGCAAGGGTGAAAGGAGTTCATGTCCACCACAGGACAAAAAGAACAATAGTTCCCTTGGCATTCCCATGGATACACATGGAATAACTTCAAGCCAATGCCTTGCATAGTTCCCTAAGGGAACTATATGATAAATTGTACTTAGTGATACAGATCCATTTGGATGAAACAGCATGACTACAGTAAGCAGCCCAGGTAACTATATTCTACCTCATTCTTCCAGTTCAGTGATTGCTGTTAAGCAAAGATAACAGTCATATCAACTTCACATCACATCATTTCACATTATTATAACAGCACATTATTTCATCAGGAAGCTTCTCCAACACACATCCCCAACATACTTACAGCACACTGCCCCAATACACAGCACATTGTCTCATGAGGAAGCTTCCCCAACACACATATTGCACACTGCCCTCTCCCCACATACACAGCACACTATCCCATCTCCCCTGTCATCCCCCAACACACACACCAAGACCCCTGGCAGTTGGGTTAGCCCCTTGAGCCGTGGATCTGCCCAAGGTTTCTTCCTTGGTAAGGGAGTTTTTCCTTGCCCCTGTTGATCTTGGGTGCTCCTTGTTGGTGCCCCCCACCCAATCCCAATCCTCCCCCACCTTTTTTATGCAGCCCTTGCCACTTAATCTACTAAACCCCTCTTCTACTGCACTCCCCCCCCCCCATTAATGCACAAATAGGCTGACACCAGACATAATTTCACTGCATTTCTTACTTCCAGTAACTATATGCATGTGACAATAAACTTCCTTGTATCCTTGTATCCTTGTATTCAAAGCATAACATGGAAAAACAACTTGCAAATATTTCCTTTTACATGATATATTTAGAATATTATTTGAATAAGATTATTTGAATATGAATCTTGTAGCCTTGTTGTAGAACAGTGTCCAAGTATGTCAGAGGAAAGTAAACCCTCCATCTGTTTACTTTACCATTTTATTTATTTGTTTATTTAATATGTTATTGTGGAAGTGGTACAGCAAAATAATTATATCAAAAATTAGTAACAGAACATATTTCCCCCAAAAGCTTCAGTCCACTGTCATTCTCTCTACAATGTTATCATGATGCAATTTATTAAAACTAAAACACAAAGTGTTTTTTAATTAAAATCCAGTTCTGCGTCCAATCCAATGTCCAGTCCCCCTGAAGCCGCTCGTCCTAAATCTCGGATCAACAAGCCTGCAGGAGATCCCACTGAGCCCCCCCCCCATGGGACCACTCACCCCGGCCGCTCCGCGTCCTGCCGTGCGAGGGGAGTCCTGGCGTTCCCACGCCTTCAGGGACGGCCCCCTGACATCTCGGACGTAAACAGATGCTTTGCTGTGACAGGAAGCGACTGGACTTCTAAGACGCGTTGTGGAAAACTTGCCGCTTAAGCTGCAGGGTGCATCGTGCTAGTCCCCCACAACCCCCACCCTCTCCACTCACCGCACTGCTACTCTCCTCCATGCAACTGCAGGCTACCACCGCCCTAACCCCCCTCCCAGAAAAAAAGGAAAAAGGAGATCCTTGGTGGGGGATATGTGTGCATCGTACCCAACCCCCCCCACACACACACACACACACACACACACACACGTGGTCATCTCATGTCCAGGCCAAATGCATGACATTTCATTTTACTGTGGTCAAATCTGACCACACGTGAGTGTGGGATGGTGTTTATTTGACCAGGGCCTTGACCAGTTCACCCCTCACATTCAAGCCTTTGATGAATGAATGAATGAATCTCATGACCACCATCACTGTAAAAGTATAGAAATGCAGGCAGTGCAGTTAGACCTACTGTAGGAATACTTTATGGAATTCTTTCCAGGGATTTCTCTAGGAATTGTTTATGATTTGGCAACAATGATTCATTGCTATTAAACTTTCAAATTAGGGGCAGTCGTAATTGTGTATGTTTTTTTATTACAATATGTATTCATTCATTTATTTTAGCCTCAGTTTTATCATGAAGGGTACAATGCTGGTCTGAGACTGATTTATGGATAACATACTGTAGTGTGATAACTATTGCTTATGGCAAGGCTTGATTCTTCAACAGGTGTACATGGTTTGTACTTCGAGTAATATGTGTTACATAAAAACCTTTTTCATTTAAAAAGTTTGCCTACACTATTAAAGTAAATGACCACTCGTCATACAAATGTATTTCTTTGATTACTACAATATACTGCATACAATGCCTCACATTCTTACTATCTAATTTGAGGTAAACCGTGGCAACATTTCTTCTAATAAACAGTTAAGTGTTGCGTGTCAAACTCAGTTTAGGGTTTGTGCAATTGACAACCCTGACCTTTAACTATGGCAGAGTTTATGTTGCATGGGGGAACATTTTGTGTCTATCTGGGCCTAGCAGGGCACGGCTTTATTAGCGGTTAGTGGTCTATAAAGAGCAATGAATGCTCAGTGGAGACTCACCCGCCTCTGGACCTTTGCTGGCAGCTGCTTCTCTGAGTCTGGATGGGGACCAAGCAGGAGCTGGTCTATGGTCAGACGCAAGCATGAGTCCCTAGTCATGACCTCCATTTTTCATGGTCCTTCCCCTGAGCTCTTGGCCCTAGCATGCAGAGCGAACTCCCAGGAGGCAATCGGAACGTGACCAGAAACAGCACGGCCACTATCAGGCCATGGCTAAAAAGGCCCCCGTTAGGGACGCAGAGGATGCAACAGCACCCCCACCCCCCTTTCCTTCCTCTCTCCACCCCCCAAAAAGCCTTTTAGCTTGTCCAATTTCATCCAGGGATCCATCTCTTCCCTGACCCTGATATAAACGATGAAGACTTTTAAATCGACCTGCTGTTCATCCTGGAAATTCACAGAGGCTATTCAAAGAGAAAACAAAAATAAGAATCTGTTAATAACGCTGCCTTTTCTCCACTAATATTTTCAGCGAGAAATGTGATTAAAAATGATCTTTCCTTGCAAAGTGTGCAGATAATCCTTCGGCACCCCAACTTAAATGTGAAAAAAAGAGAACATCCGTCACCTTGGGGCAAGAAGCGGAAGGGAACTAGGGGAGTGTTTCTGCATGAATCTCAGTCATCCTCATGTGCAGATTGTAACAAAGACGAGCCAACGCGGGAGGTCAACTGAAGGACAAGAAGCTTAAGGTTTATTGAGCGTCCCTTCACCCATCAGAAAAGACTCAAAACAGCCAGATCTGATGACAGATCAGACTGAGGGCGAAATGATAAAGAGAAAACAGACTTGTCCAAACACACAAATGCAGAGAGAGACAGAGAGAGAGAGAGAGAGAGAGAGATGAGAAGAAGATCAGGCTGCAGAGGGGAGAACACAGGGCTGAATGAGTCATGGGCCAAGCCCCCCTGTCTCTAATTGGGTGATGGCCATATAAAGGGGTAAGAGTCAAGCCAGCAAGTATTAATCACAATGTGAGGCTGTGACACAGGCAAGAATTGGGCCACTTGCTTCATAGCTTTAATCCAGAGACCTAGAGGCCTGTCTTACAAATGTATCAAGTCAAGTCCAGTCAGCTTTTATTGTCATTCTATCATATACAGAGTATACAGCTGAACGAAATATTGTTCCATTTGGACCAAGGTGCATAAAACCTACATATCCGATGGCAAGGCATAAGGTAAGATGTATCCCTCACACTGAAGTACAGTACAAGCACAGTTAAAGATGCCATTTTTTGTTTTCTGAGTTTCCAATGTGCTTCAGCTTTTACTACAGTACATTTAATACATAATTTCTAGTTTTATTTCCAGTAATCTTCCTTTTCGCACCTTTATTTGTACATTCACCATGAGATTCTGTTTGTTTGTCAGGTAGCTTTACCAGACAGAAGATTGAGTTTCAAGCCAGGATATTACCCAATATCCCACAGTGATCAAAAAGTGATTTTAAGTTAGATGGGGCATTATTTATTTATTTATCCTTTATTTTACCAGGTGATGTCCCATTGAGATATTCAAATTTCTTTTACAAGGGAGCCCTGGGGATGCATGGGGACAGCCATGCTATTGCTGGATGAATCCGGGTACACAACTCCTCTCAACATGAGACATCGTGAAGACATTTGACAAGCAAGGATGGCCAAGCCAACACTTCCAGCATGCTTCAGTTATCTCTCTTTCTCTCTCTCTCTCTCTCTCTCTCTCTCTCTCTCTCTCTCTCTCTCTCTCTCTCGCGTTCTTAATGGTTATAGAGCCTTCATAATGGTTATAGAGCGTTCATAATGGTTACAGAGCATTCATAATGGTTATAGAGCAAGGCAATGAACATAAATGTAGCTTGTTCAGGTAATGGAAACAACCTGTATGTGGGAGTGAATTTAAACACTGGCATGCAGTCAGGGCCACATGAGAATGATCTCAAAAAAAGCTTTGAGTTTGAAGAGTGGGACCGTCTCTGAGCCAGGTTGGCTCTGGTGTTTGTTCACTGATGATCCATTACTCCCTCCCTCCCCTCTCTCTCTTTCTCTCCCTCCCCCCCCTCTCTCCCTCTCTCCCTTATTCTAATTCCACTTACGTTGCTTCTTAGACTGTTTGAAGCTTAGAATAAAGTGGGCTTTGGGTTAAGCATATTTGGCCACTCAAATATGGGAGTCTATTAGCAACGGGCTAATCTATGGCAAATCGCACACGCTCCAGATTTGGAGAGCAGAAAGCCTGCTGCAGGAGAGAGATAAAAAAAGAGTCTTGCTCTCGAGTCCTCAGGCTTTCTCAATCCACTGTTTGTCATCACATTCCACTGCCATCTGACTTACTGGTGTGTAGGCAAACACCCATTACATCTGATAAGACCAGGGACCCTTTGCTTTATATGTGTAAATCTAATATAGCTAAAAATCACCCATCCTAGAACAAATCATACAACAATCCAGTGAGAGCCACAAATGTGCACACTTTGCCATTAATTTAAGTGAGATATTGCGAACACTTCTCCTATCTTTATTTGTAATATCTGGCAACCACTCTTACAGCATCTTCAAAGGCAATGAGAATTTTGGGCTACACGACTACTCTTCTAACTTAATTGGTATCCCATTTGTACTTGAAGCGATTACATTGGAAGCTAGCCCACAATTTTCCACCACCCAAGGAAGCCAAACACATTTAGGATTTAAACGTTGAGCCCGGCTAAGCACTACAAATTCAACAAAGTCCAAGTCTCCAGACTTGTGCCACTACACGTCTTTTTAGCATATTCCCAAGGTTACACACACTAATGGAAACCACATTTCAGCAATCAACATTCTTTCATCATCAAGCACTCTCCCCTGTCCTCCCTATGCAGACAAAGACATCTTCACACACTCGCACAATACAAAAGGCAGAATAAAACAGCGCATATCAGACTGCAGAGTCTTGGGACTAGTGAGCAGCCTGGCTGAAATATTAATACTTCTGTGAAATATTAATGGCTTTCTCTACTGAATTCCGACAGAAAAACTGCTTTTTTTGAAGGATGTTTACCACTTTCCAGAGCATGAAAGTGATTCCTTAAGAGCTACCTGCCAGTCCTTAAAAGACACACAATAATACAGACACACACACACACACACACACACACACACACATTAAAGTACTTACAGGCAATTACCTTACATGTATTGCAGTATTTTGTTTCTAACACCATGATAAAATGTTGCAATAACATTTTTACCAATACTGGTTATTGTGCAGAATTTTTTTAATGTGAGACATCTATCTGCCCTTCACAAATAGGAGGACAGCCATGGCTTTGTCTGAATGAATATGACAGCTTATCATCTACATTACATTTTGAATAACAAAAAAAACATGCTGATGGGAGGTTAGTTGCGTTCCATGTAAGGCCTTCTCTGCCCAACTGTCTAGAAGATACCCCAGTGCACAGTCTCCACTCAGCACAATGATGATGTTGCGCTGCACAATAACTGGAGATGTTACTGCAGACAGATACCGGAACATATGATGGTCAGATATCCTGCTCCATGGCCATCACTACCACCACCACCACTCCCCACCACCACCACCCCCTCACCCCCAGCTATCTTGTTTCATGGCCACCTCCACCACCCCCAACATACACACACTCCTCCAGCACCACCCCACACACACATCACATCACTGTCCCCTCTGAAGGAAGATGCCCCCTGGCTCTTATCACACCTGGCAAATGAGGCAAACAAAACAAATGGAGGGTGACCATTCCCTCTGTAATCTGACAGCGGCATGTAATTGAAGCTATCAATCAGGGGCCACTCTCCGCCTCTTACACAGCAGCAAGGAAGGAGGGAAAAAAGAAGACGCGTCTTAGAATCTCTTCATCAGTGCTCTCCGAGTCTTATCTCCATCCTCTCCTTCACCCCCAACCAAAACACCACCACCCCACCTCTCCCCACGAGACCCATGCGGGCTGAGATTCATTTTTATAACACTATCAAGCATCAATAAGTAATGCCATGATGTCCACAGCCATTTCTCTCACTGTCTGCACCCTTGGCTAGTATTGGGATACTAACGGACCCAAAAAGAGCACAGAACCCTACCACCACTCCCCCACCCCAACCCGAATCACACCTCCCTGATTACAGTATCATCTCGCCATGGATACAGCTCTCTTAAACCAACACGCGGAGGACATCCAGAACCCAGAGAGGAACGATCCTCAGCAGGGGAGGTGAAGACGGGATGGTGTGTGTGTGTGTGGGAGGGGGGGTACGGCTCCTGGGCAGAGAGGAAAGGGTTAAGCCTATTACAGGAGACCAATCAGGGCAGCAGGAAGCACTGCAACTCGCCGCAGTGAGGAAGAGAGAGCGAGAGGGGAGGAGGAGAGTAGAAAGAGAGAGGGGAGGAGAGAGAGAGAGAGAGTGTTGGAGTAGGACTGTTTGCACGCGCTGCACAGCACAGCTAAGAGAGCGCAACAGAGACAGAGGGAGCTGGGCTTCACAGTCAACGGGAGGACTGCAATCGCATGAGAGGGAAAAAAGTGGGATGGTCCGATTCTGCCACAGGACAGCCCATGGTTGCATGTTCCATCTCTTATTTTCTCTCTCTCTTTTTACTGCCTCTGGATTGCGGGATGCATTGGTTTTGGGATGTTAAATGACCCCTTGTTTCGCTGCCAATGACATTCAACAATTCCTTCCTCACACACATCCGCTGTGGCGCACTGGGAGTACAGCGCGCTTATACTTCTGGATTTCACTGGGTCTTTGGGACGTCTTCAAACAGGAGAAAAGCCCACTGGAGCCAGGAGACCAAACTGTTTCTGGAGCAGAGCTGAATTTCATTAGCAGGACCAGGCGATTAGTTAGGGCTACTGAAGCCAGAGGGGTTTGTTTGACAGTTGTGTGCAGACACACTCTCTCCTTCCTTCTTACTGCATGGGTAAACACTGAGAAGAAGAAAGATTTGGAGCAGCATGAGGTATGTGTGTGCACAGGAGCGCTTTGTGAAAATGGAAAATGCAAATAACACGCTGTGAGAAATAAGCATGTCTGTGTCTATGGCAAACATTCATCAAGAATTCAACACATTCAACACATACCTAAATACATGCAATCACCATAGTGGCTTTCAGGGACAGTGGTCACTAAATGCAGAGCAAATGTTAAGGACTCATAGAGTGAAGTAAACATAGAGTATTTCTTTTGACATATGCAACGTAAAAATCAGTTGGATTAGATTTCGATTCTGACATCTGGACAGAATATCTCCCAGTGGCCTCCAAAAATGCACACACATTCTGCACCTGCTGTTCGATCCTGTTTTTAATCAGTCACCACAGCAGAGCTGAGCCCTGTCGCTACTTTTCTGGGTCCGCCCGTGGCTCGGACGCGGCTCGGACGCGGCTCCGACTCAGTGGTGTTCTCAGCGCTTTAGCGGTGCGCTACCAGAGGAGACGGTGCGCTGCGGCTCGGGCTGACAGCCTGCCTGCCTGCCGACCACTCGCTCCTGCGGTCACCAGTCTTGAGTGAGGGCAGCTGAGAGCAGTGTGCGTGTGTGTGTGTGTGTGTGTGCAGCACTGCATCCGTCCTGAGGGGTTTTTGAAATGTTCTGTGGGAGAGGCGGTACAGAAGTGTTGTAGTGCAGCTCTACATATACAAAACCATCACATCTGCGGGATCTTTGGACGCCTAAATTGCAGTTTCCTGTCCTGTTTCTGTCACCCAGACCCTTTATTAACCTTTGGCCTTTACCATAACTACTTGACTTTGGAAGAAATAACCTGTTCTTATATGGTTCTTTATCTGCTTGTGCACCTAATAATGTCTCTAATATTTTCATTCCATTCTTCCACCAAATAGATTCCAGAGGTTCACATCCCTCAAACACACACACCCACTCACTCACACACATACTGTATACACACAGTCCCTTTTCGAAAATTAAAGGAATGTGTTTAGGCATTGAATGGCAGTCACTATATTTAAAAGTTGCTGTAGCACGATGTCTGGTTGGTTGTGATGGATGGTTGTTTAGCTTCACCTCAGACTCCATCTTGTGTGTTTCCTCTCCCTGCAGAGCGGCTGTGCAGAGACCGGAGCGAGCGACAGCCTGATGTGGGGATAGTGGGGATAGTGGACCCAGGACTGCTGCTCTCGCCCTGCCTCCCTCAAGGGCTTCGTCCCAGCATAAATCAGTCGACAGCGTCTCTTCCGCCAGCAGCGACACCCCCCACTAGCCAGCCCCCCCAGCTCCTCAGGGAAGACCGCTGGCTAATAGGGCTCTTATTTTCCCTCACAGGCCAACGACCTTCAAGTGAAACACTGAGCCAATCGCCCAAAAACGCAGACGACAATAACGCGCGCCCAAGTATTACTTTTGCACGCAAACCAACTTGTTCCCACAAACACACACACACACACCACTGAAGGCGAAATATAAAAGTATTAGCTGAGCCTTCATGGGCTTCAGCGGCAGTGGAATGCTGGCTCAAAGGGATGGATGTTGTTGTGTTTTCTAGTGGATGTTAGTGGACTAGCCACAGCTCCCCTGACCTCTGAGGTGACCTGTAAGGATGGTTGGAGGTGACCTCCGGGAAGCTTAAAGGTCATCTACAACAACGAGACCCCCAGAGAGAGAGAGAGAGAGAGGGAGGAAAAGAGATGCCCATCCCTCAGACTCACTGAACCCACCGGCTTAGTGACCGGCCAGACCGGTGTCAACGCCGGCCTGCCATAGAAAATCAATGAGGATTTAATTGTCGTGCACTGTGATAAAAATCCAAATGACCACCGGAGTAGCTGCTGGCGGACCTTCGGCTAAGAATCTGGGATACGGCGCTGTGCTGTCTTTTGATAATGGTGCTACCACAGGAGGATTAATTGTTTATTGAGGGGCTGAAGTAAACACCATAAAGCATCGGTGTTTGCACTGAACAGCGAATGGGTCTATCTGGCTGAGGACCACAGTCAATATCTCCCCGTAACCGCCTAATGCTTTATGGGGGAAGAGAATCTGACCTTTGCTGTTTTGTGTATTTTCTGAAAGCCCTGTTATTGGGGGAATTACAAATATCATAAACAGTGGACAGACTGGGTAGTGCCCGGTCAAGGTGCTTATCTGCTTTTACTTTCCTCATCATCCATTACAATCAAAAAGAAGGAGAGAATGTGAGAAAAAGAGAAAAAAAAGAAGAAAAGTGCTCTTGGAATAGGAGCCTACTGATGTTTTCTATTGAGTGAAGAGTGACCAGATGCTGGTTTCATTGCGAACAGGTGTACCACTGAGCGGAGTACAGGTGGTGTGTCGTTCCCCTGAAGAGGCCATGCTGGAATTGGATAACCCAGCTGGATCCTGTCAAGACGTCTGTGGCCCACACACCAAGCCCTGGGGTGTAGACTGAGCCCAGGGGAAGGGTGAGTGTGTGTGCATGTGTGTGTTCATGTGTGTGTGTGTGTGTGTGTGTGTGTGTGTCTGGCAATGTAAATGCCAGCGTACCAGCAGGCTTTATAAATACATGAGATTAATGTACCAGTCTGGATAGAATTCATATATTCATATCACAAAAAGAAAACCGAATGTGTTGAGAGGAAACTAACAAACATGCACTTGATAATATACTACAAAGCTAAAAACATGCAGATTGACAACAGCCCCACCATCAGGCTGTTTGCTGCAACTACACACTCATATCAGACCCGCTTATTGGCAACCAGGTGACAAGATCTACCTGAGATATATGAGAGATCAATACAGGTGGAATTGGAAGGAGATAAACCTTGTTTTCTGACAGGCAAGAATTATCTTTTCTTGTGATTTTCGTCCTGCTCCACTAGGCACCCATGGACAAATTTCTCCCTATGCCACCACAACAAAGTATATCAAGCATAGCTGACTTAAGACGCTCTGTGAGTGTGTCCTAACCTCAGCTCCCCACTCTCTGTCCCGTCATAGGATAATGCATATTCCTCCTGTGCTGGAAGAAGCCATCATGAGCAACGTCACTGTGCACGACAACACTGAGTCCATTGTCAGTCCCAACATGAACCTGGCCGCGAGCGCCAGCTACCCCGTCAGCTTCCAGGTGTCGCTGACGGGCTTCCTGATGCTGGAGATCGTGCTGGGTCTGAGCAGCAACCTGACCGTGCTGGCCCTCTACTGCATGAAGTCCAACCTGGTCAACTCTGTCAGCAACATTGTCACCATGAACCTGCACGTGCTGGACGTCATCGTGTGCCTGTGCTGCATCCCACTGACCATCGCCGTGGTGCTGCTCTCGCTGGAGGGGGACGTGGAGCTGGTGGGCTGCTTCCACGAGGCCTGCGTCTCCTTCGCCAGCGTGGCCACGGCCGCCAACGTGCTGGCCATCACGCTGGACCGCTACGACATCTCTGTCAAGCCGGCCAACCGCGTGCTGACCATGGGCCGCGCCGTGGCGCTGCTTGGGGCCATCTGGGTGCTGTCCTTCCTCAGCTTCCTGGTGCCCTTTCTGGAGGTGGGCTTCTTCGGGCCCGAGCCGCAGCCAGATCGGAACCAGACGGCAGCCACGGCGACGACAGTGGACACGAGTGACCAGGACTACGCGACACTGGGCCTGTACTACCACCTGTTGGCCCAGATCCCCATCTTCATCTTCACGGCCGTGGTGATGCTGGTGACCTACTACAAGATCCTGCAGGCGCTCAACATCCGCATTGGCACACGCTTCCACAACTCGCAGAAGAAGAAGAAGTCTGCGGCGGAAAAAGAACATCTCACTGATGGCCACGTCCCAGCAGACGGCGCAAACGCAGCAGCCCGAGCCCACCGACGCCTCGCAGAGCAGCGGCTACCGCATGCCTGCGCTGGGCATGCGCACGTCGGTGTCGGTCATCATCGCGCTGCGGCGTGCCGTGAAGCGGCACCGAGAGCGACGGGAGCGACAGCGGCGTGTCTTCCGCATGTCGCTGCTCATCATCTCCACCTTCCTGCTGTGCTGGACGCCCATCACGGTGCTCAACGCGATCATCCTCAGCTCCGGGCTCAGCCAGCTGACCCTCAAGCTGCGGCTGGGCTTCCTGGTCATGGCCTACGGCACCACTATCTTCCACCCGCTGCTCTACGCCTTCACCAGGCAGAAGTTCCAGAAGGTGCTCAAGAGCAAGATGAAGAAGCGCGTGGTGTCCATCATCGAGTCAGATCCGCTGCCCAACAACGCAGTCATCCGCAACTCATGGATCGACCCCAAGAAGAATAAAAAGTGACGTTCGAGGACCACGAGGCCAGGCAGAAATGCTTGTCCTCAGAGGACATGGATTGAGTGCAGAGACGGACATTACACACACTCTCTGCTTTCAAAAACGGACCGACACTAACAGTGTTCTCATCAGGAAACATTCACAAAAGGGAAGACATTTATCTAAAAGGTGTCATGCAAATACGTGTGTATCAAAAGTGTAAAAGAGAAATAGACAGATAATTTATTACTATTTATTCTGACTTTATGACAGAGTATGGTAGACTTCATAGAGTCGTTCTATAATTTATGCTGTAGATAATGCATGGCTTTTTGTA
The DNA here is from genome assembly GCF_017589495.1 of Alosa alosa. Classification (NCBI taxonomy): domain Eukaryota; kingdom Metazoa; phylum Chordata; class Actinopteri; order Clupeiformes; family Clupeidae; genus Alosa; species Alosa alosa. The sequence continues at coordinate 16,499,121 of NC_063199.1, forward strand.
ACTGTAGACATCTACTTTGTGTACATAGACTATTTGTATATCATGAATAAATACATATATTAGGACTGTAAGTGATGTAATATCTGTACATTTATAATATATTTGTTCTAAATGAACCTGCTTGGTTGTTTTATCAGATGGTGTTTCACTGTTTCTTCCCCTGCCTTGTCAACCCTGCGGCCCTGCACACTCCAAACTACAGCGGATCCATAACAGAGAAACATTAGTTATCGTGTCAGTCAGTCTCCATCACGGAGACCTCTTGGGACTGTAGCTTCTCTGCTCCAAGCCTTGCCAAGGTCAAGAGTTCATCGAAAGATGGCCGCCTGTCTTGATGAGAGTGGGAAAAGCAAGCTGAGGGAGAGAGAGAGAGAGAGGTGGAATAACATGAGGTTTGAAGAAGAGAGAGAGGTGGGATAACATGTGGCTTGAAGAAGAGAGAGGAGACAGTGCCCTTAGGCAAAGCTAAATCATCCTCTGTATAATTCACGCTTCTGCTGAGACAGAGACTTTAGCAAGACAGAGAGAAATGCATCTGCTTTCACTAAAAAAATGCACTGCAGGAAACTTTAGTGACTATTCCTCATGCCCACAACAGTGTTAGGGCATCTGCTACATTCGCTCAGCGTTGGCATCTGCTACATTCTCTCAGTGTTAGGGCATCTGCTACATTCTCTTAGTGTTAGGGCATCTGCTACATTCTCTCAGGTATACTGGGTGTATCCGTGGGTATGAGCCACCATCAGTTTTGATCTCTGTGGGCTAAAATCCCACATATAATAGTCACAACCCCCATACCTATTAACTGCAGTGAGCACCTAATGCATCAACAGCTGCTACCGTCTGCCACAGCTCCATGTCAGGAGGGGGTAATTCACTTGTAATTTATTGGTATCACAACAACATGCACATCATGTCAGACAGTTACTGTATACGGGGGAGAGAGCCCAACAGGGGGGTTGCCATAGCTCTTTACAGAACTGGTGTGAATTTCCCTGCACATCAAACATCGATCAAAATTTTTTCTGTCACTGGAACGTTAGTCTCCCAGGCCAAAGTCGCATGATGTCACCCAGAAGCTTACAGAGCCGCTGTATGTTTATTCACACGTTAAATGGGACTTGAAGCTACTTGCACAGAGAGGCATCAGTACATTTATGTATATTTACTGTAATAACTCCAGGTTTGTTTTTTACCAAATTTTTTTGTCTAGATTCAGAGAGTTATAGGACTCCTCTTTGTTTCCTGTTACATTCAAGCTTCTCTGTGTTAAATTGTCATGCAAAACATGCCAGAAAGAAAAATGGCGTGACATTGAATGTCTTAGTTCACTTTCCATGGTATTTCTGAAAAAAGGTCAACTAGAATAGCATATTGTGTAAGTTATGAAAGTAGACCATAAGTGGACATGTCTGTTGATGTTTAAACCGAAGAAAGATGAGGGGGCTGATTCATGATATTTACACAGAGTTTCATATACCCAAATCCTCATGTGTACACAGTGGACACAAAACAAGTCCACATAATTCAACAAAAGCATGCTGAAGAGACAAACTCCTAACTCTGAGAGATGTTCAGTTTACTCTAGGTCTGTGGCACAGTTAACACTTGGGAGGAGGTCTGGAGCACCATTATGTAATGCTGGTCAAGGGGCCATGCTTTGCAGCTGTGCAGAGATCTGATTTAGGAATATTGATGGCGGCTGCTTTATGACCGTGCTGTAAAGCAGAGCGAGGATGCCTCCCTGCCCCGGGGCTAGAGCCGTGATTACAAGTGGGGATGGGAGTGGCGCCAGGGACGGGCTGGCAGTAGCAGCAGCAGCAGGGGGGGGGGGAGAGACACACCAGCCTGACAAGAGCTCAACTGCTGTGACAGATCCTCAAACATGCCTGCTAGTTGTTTTTGTTGTTGTTGTCTCTTTTCTGTGCTGTTCACTGCCAGCCTGAAACGATCCGAAATGTGTGGAGGAGGACTAGTATCCATCTTCCTATTGTTCTGGCTTCACAATGACCCCCACCCCCACCCCCCTCTTTCAAGGCCTTAATTGCTTCTGGTGCAGCATGATGTAATGCTATAAACTGATTAATTATCTGATTTCAGTCTGACTTCCTCTTACAGCCTATTAGGCTGATGTCCCACATCAGTTCATTCTCATTCCCAGTTTTGGTTCAAGCATCGCATTACATTTTGGTTAAAGTGGAAATACACTAAATGCAAGCTGAGTGAGAAAACCTTTTCACCTTGTCTGTTGCCGAGACGCCATTTTCCACAGATATTCTCTTCCTGCAGAAATGATTGATCAAGTTTGCATGATCCTCAGAAGCAAGCCTTTATTGTACTCAGCATATATACATTGTGTGATTGTTTAAAGCCATTACTGCAAACCTGATGCACATTAATATTTCTGCTTATTTTGTATGGTATTAAGGGTTAGTAATATAGGTTAACCTTAACCGTATAGGCAAACATATTGTTTTCTGGTTTGGCAAAGAAAAACATCGGTTCTTATTATAAATATGCAGTTAAAGGAAAGATATTAACATCACACTGTAGACCACCGAAATATCAGCTGACCAAAAGTTGTTTTGTGCAATGGCACAAGGCTATTTTTTCCCAGTTGTTCATTTGGGCATTTGATGTTGTATTAAAAAAAAAAACATTTCTCATTTCCACTCTCCCTGCTCAAACTGCTGCCAAAAGATGTGAACATAAGTGACTCCTACATGAGCGATGTATAATTTGTATTCCAAACCTGTCAATCACATGAAAAAAGGTCCCAATCTTATGATTGGACTGAAATAAAGTCCAGCCCCTGAGGTCTTGAAAACTATTATTGAGTTCCAACGAGATTTGATCCAAACAAAAAAAGTTATCTCAGCAGTCCAAACTTTTAATTACATGCCACACACAGACAAGTTAGAATGGATGACAGCTACCATGCACCTCTCGAGCTCGTCAAAAGACCAGAGGGAGGGGGGGAAAACGTTATTTATCAGTCAAAGAGACATCAATATGTCTCCTGGAGTAGAGTTGGCTGCGGAATGCTCTCAGTATTCACAGACACACTTCCTCTTTTCTCAACCACGTCTGCCTGCGGCCAACCCAGACCAAGGAGGCTTGACGATGCATTCAGCCTAGCGATGTGCAAAATGTAACCTGACCCTGACTGTTATGACTCTGACTCTAATACAAAATGATAGTCAATCAGGGCGTGTGTTGAGAGCTGCACCTAAAATAGAAAGAAAAGATCAGGAAGCCAATTGCTGCCTTGAGAGTCTCATCTCAACTCTGTAGAATAATTTGAGAGGATGAGGCCGTATCTGTTGTGTTGCTTGCTGCTTCTCTTTCCAGCACCAGGTTGCTTTATTCGTAATTTCCTGCACACCTAGACCTTATATGAGAATGTTTTTCCCTCAAGAGAGTCGTCATATTTTGAGAATTCACTCTAAATTGACTCTCTGTTCAATCGCAATTTTTTTTCTGCCAGGAAGATATTGTTTTCTCTCATGTCCTTCAATATGAGGACAGATTCCTGGTTCTCTGAAAAAAAATCCCATCATCCCTCTTTCTATCTTTCCCTCTCTCTCTCTCTCAGCCAGAGGATAAAAGACTGGGAAATCATATTATGCCAGCCACATTGGCTGTTTCTATTGTATTAAGCTAGCACACACTCTGCTGTAATTTCGCCATAATGGAGGATAGGGAAAAGAATTGAGTGTAGCATGGTTTGATTGTGTAATACGCAAGGACTTGACACCTCAAGGAATTGGAAAAAAAACATTAAAATATCTAGTGTTTCTCTTTCATATTGAACAATCGTTCAATGAGTAAATCACCACTCTGCAGTTTCATAATGCGTGCCACTGCCTGTCAAGTGTCATTTGAAATGTCAAAAAGGAAGTTGCTTTTGTTACCAATCACTGCCTGCAGATACTAGATACACCCACACAGTCTAATGAATGACTATAGTCAAAAACTGAAGCTTGCTATTTGGGATGTAAGCAAAAATACTGTAAGCACTCCATTGCTGAACCCAGACAGGCCAGATATCTTAATTAAGTACAAGGTCATGAAATCTTTTGACCCCTTGACCTCAAGGACACTGATGAATGCCCTCATAGGATGCCTGACTGTGAGTCAAAATGGATCAATAGCCTGTTAATCAGATGTGAATTGATACAGCTGACGCTCATTAATCACCTTTAGCAAACAGTCTGGCGATGACAACAGCCAGTTGTTTTTGTCTCAGCTGCCACAGAACAGAGAAGCAAAGGACACCAGCAACAGTCCACGCTTGTGTGCCTTGCATGCGTCAGGCTGATTGCTTTATCAGGAGCTGACAGAGAGCGTGCTGCTGGGGCGGAGGGAGGAACGCGGAGCACACACGCTTCCCCCTCGCAAAAACGTGTCCGCGTGCTGCCTGCCACACGCTGAACCGCTATCTCCCACAACAGATACAGGGAGGAGGGGAACGAACGACAACATTCAAATGCTGGTGCAGCTACACTTTCACATCAGCAGAGTCCTGAGAGGTCCTTGCATTGTCTAAATGCAGCGTTGTGTCCATCAGTGCATCAATATGGCTGCTGATAGTGTAGGGGGTGAGGAGCTGCCATGCAGGAGGCAGAAAAGCTGTGGGTTCAATTCCTGTCTGCCACTGTCCTTGAGCATGGCAGTTAACCCTCGTTTGCTCCGAGGAGACTGGCCCTGTTATTATAGACATCTGTAAGTCACTTTGGATAGTTGCATCAGCCATATCAAATAAATAATAATAATAATTAATAGATAGATAAATAGATAGTTGTTATTAAATATATTGAGAATTATTAGACAGTGAAAACAAGGAGGAGGCGAGATGACGTTTTAAACAATAGATTCAAAATGTGCGCTTTACAGTATGTTTGCTTTTACATTTACATTGTACCTCCAAATTGCCCCTCAATTAAATCAAAATAAGTCCCAAGTACGGCCTTTAATTAAAAAAAAAGTGTCCAATTGTACAAACGTGCTTATTTTACTGTTACTATAGCGCTCCCATGTGTTCAGGCATCAAAAGTACAATTTGGCCCTGACAGGGATCTGCCCTCTCTGTATGCCCTTCTAGTTTGAAGTCATTTAAAGTGGTCTAATGTGACTTAAGTTTTTTTTTTTTAAAACAATTTCTTTCAATTAATTTGCACAAGGGTCTGTATAATTAGCTTGCTACTTTTATACCAAAAGGCTTTACTGCTGCTCTGAATGCTTGAAAGACAGTCAGGACTGAGTACAGATGCAATAGTTTTGTATGTGAAGAGAGTGAAGACACAGACATCCAGTGCCAATAGATTAAACAGACTATGACCTTTGACCTTGGTGAGTGCAGAACCAAAACACTAGTGAGCAGATTCTGAGGGCAAGATGGAGAGATCTGGCATCAAGGCGGAGAGCAGAGGAATGAGAGGAAGATCCCCATCTAGAGGAAGCTGATGAAAGAGGCGGAGCATATGAAGAAAGAGATGTCATGGAGGTATGGGAGATTTAGATGGTGCCAAAGAAAGAGCAGGAAGCAGATGAGGAGGAATGATGGGGGATGTGTCTGCTCATGCTGAGTTGTCATGTACAACACCAAATCAGAAAAAGTTGGGATGTTGTGTAAAATGCAAATTAAAACAGAATGTGATATTAAAGGACATAGATGACATATCAAATGTTGACATTGATAAATTTGACTATTTCATGGTAAATATATGCATATAAGTTAAATATCATCAGCACTGGGAAAATAAACTCTGTAAAGATGAACATAGTACCCAAATATCATTATTTATTTTGAGCTATACCTGTTGTTATATACCACTGTCATTTTTAAAGCATTTAATCAAAAAATCTCTCCATTTATTTGTAATAGTATATCAGCACATATAAGGAAAGATTTTTTTGGAGTGGCAGTGGCGCTGCCCCTGATTGAACAGGCCACAAGCAGTCCACACCCACTCCCTGCTTTACTCAAGTAGTACACACTCACTCCCTGCTTTACTCAAGTAGTCCACACTCACTCCCTGCTTTACTCAAGTAGTCCACACCCACTCCCTGCTTTTACGGGTACTGTGAATAAATCATTGACATCTTACCTTTCTTTAACAAATTGACCCTTAACAGAGAGTCAAGACAAGACAAAGGTGGAGTGTTTTGGAAATTGGCGAATTTCTTATGTACAAATTCCCTGACTTGTAAGTAGCAGAAAAAGGGAGCATTGGTCAGCTCATATTTGTTTGATACAGTAGTTGTTCAAAACTCGCAAAAGTATAATTCCCGAATGCTATGTATACCTTGTGAACAGCACCCGTAAAAGCAGGGAGTGGGTCAATTTGTTAAAGAAAGGTAAGATGTCAATGATTTATTTACAGTTAATGGATACACTCAGTCCCTCTGTACCTCATATTTGGGAGCAATGGGGAAATTATATGGGGATCCCACTTTCAGATGAAGAATGGGACATGACTCTGCTTAGGGTCTATTCATCCTCTATTTGTTCAAGACATGCTTTGGTACAATTTAAGGTCCTTTATAGATCGCACTTTTCCAAAGTTAGACTAGCAAAAATATTTCCAACAATAAACCCTTTGTGATGACAGGTGCAAGTAGGCCCCGGCTACCATCTACCATGCTGCATGCTATGGTCTTGTCCTAAACTGGCTCTTTCTGGGATTCCTTTTTTGACACATTTTCCAAGTTGTATAAGTGTAATATTGAGCTCTCTCCTACAATTGCCATCTTCGGTATTGCATCATGTTCAGATGGGTCCAGTGTCCCAGCACATCATTGCCTTTCTCTCGTACGTGTCATTCTTTTTAAATGGAAATATTCAATTCCTCTAACAAATAATTAATGGATTAGAGATGTCATGCTAAATATAATGCTGAAAAGATTAGATGTACTCTCAATGGCTCTGTTCATACATTTTATAACATGTGGGACCCTTTTGTACAATATGAATATGTTACCTGGCCTGGAACTGTGAGCACATATCTCATATTTAGACTAGCTGTCGATCTATATATTTACCGATATTAATTATTAATATATATATATATATATATATATATATTTCCTTCTCTTCTTTTGTCAATTGTTGTGGTTGTTGTTTTGACTACGAAATATAACATTATAATCTGTAAATGTATTATCTGTTTTATAACAAAAAATAAATAAAGTGTTTAATATATATATATATATATCATCCGCATTCTCCCCTCATCAAACATCAAGCTCCCCCCCATCTCCACTAATTATCTTCCTTCATATGCTTTTCTACTTTACTTACTCTACATTAAGTGTAGGTCTACTCCTGTCCTAACTGATTTCTATCTCTCTCTCTTACTCACAATGGGGTTTTCACAGTTGGCAATGCGGACAATCAGGCATCATCACCAGGGACGATCTGGCATCATCACCATTGTTCCAGGAGTTCAGTAGACAGAACTGTGGAAAGTTGAGGATGTTCAGATTGCTAAATATCCTCAAGTTCAACATGCAATGTGTGTTGTTAAATGGAGATGGAGATGGAGCAAGGCCTGAGTCTCGCCACAAGGTGGACAGGAAAAAGTACAAGCCAATAGTCCGCAGGAATGGACAGCAAACCAGCCCAATCCATGTTGTGCGGGTCGAACAGTCCACACAAGAGAGAGATCTAGAGGAGGACGTGAGGTGGAAGATCCGACTCGGCTTTAGCCAAAGGGGCCTTACTAACCTGTATGCACATGAAGAGACAGGATCCCACAACAGTGAGGGGGGATTTAGTCAACGCACTTCAGACAACAACTTGTGGGAGGATTACGTCTAAGTTAAAAGCATGACTAATTGGCTAACAAATACAAAACATATGCAGTCTCAAATTATCAGTAATTCCATATCATAAATTGTGTATAATGTGCATAATTATTCATTCATATTTTTTACAGTGAGATCATTATTATGGCAGTTATATTTCTATTATGAAATGGATTGTTTCTTTGCTACAGTGTTAAGAAACACACTCCTATCTTATTAAACCCTACATAAACTACATTTCCACTTTAAAATATCATTCTGACAATGTCCAATGTTGACCACAAGGTGTCCACCGAGAGCTATAGAAGGGTGCTAAATTATACAACTGGGTTTTATTCGGCAATGTATTGAGCTCATTGTATAGTAGGCTAGGATATTATTTGCAGTACTTTTTGAAAATATGTTAAAATATGTTAAAGTAAATAAAAAGAGCAGGGGAGGATCTGTCATTGGACTAAGCAAAGATGACCCTGTGTGTTGACATGGATTAACCATTCCCACTTTAGATGAGACCCACCACTGTAAAATAATTTTCATTTATATGACGGTGTAACATGTTTTTTATTCGTCAGTTTTTCTTTGGTTTGTCTATTTGTATATCATAGTTTGGATGCTATTAACCTAGCTTACACTGATCTTAGAAGTTTAATCTAAAGTATAGCAGGCTTACAAAAAGGATCGAGTGAGTGACATTCGACTAGGCTCAGTGGCCTCCACTTATGCATCATTAACCATCCTTTTTTCTTTCGCTTTATTAGTCAGTGGGACAGCTGTATGAGGCAACGGGGTCAAAACAGTATGGGTCACATTTAAAGAAGCAGAAATAAGTAAATACCATCAATTAAAATGAATTACCAACATGTAACCTTCTCCTGGGGCAGGGTTTCGTCAACTGGTTTTAAAAAAATAAATACTTCGTTTCTCTGAGAGATAGCCTAACTTTTATTTGGGCACTGGTAGCCTAATAAGCTACTGTCGATATGTTTCCTTCAATTAAGAATCGGCATATGTTCCGAAGACTCTGGTAAAATAACTGAGCCTGAATGAATGAAAGGTACAACTGCCAATGTGTGTGTGTGTGTGTGTGTGTGTGTGTGTTTCTTTAAAATAATAACATAGCCTACTCCAAGAGTGAAATCCAATGAGAGAGTGAAATTCGGACCTGTTTTTCTGTAAATGCTCTTGATCAAATGAAATGGGTTCAGATAATTAATTAGACAGTTTTGTTTTGCAGGTCTGTTAACGTTGCAGGTCTGTTAACGTTGCCATAATATGCCATAACGTTATGATATGCCATTGTGTGCCTCCCAATTTTTATTTTATTCTACTTTCTTACCTTTTACATTTTTAATCCTGCCTGCCTCCCTTTTTTACCCTACAATGCACAGTGCTTTGAGTACATGATAAAAAGCTCTCTACAAATAAAATGTATTATTATTCTTCTTATTATTTTTACATGGAACCGTTGGTAAAAATGTTCCATTGATTCAGATTCCTCATTTTACATATGTCAAGTATGCTGCTGAAATGGACCACATCGTTGTTAATATTCATGTGTGGCTTAATTTCTCGTTAATTTAGCTTATATTAGATGCACCTGTGTTGGCTTTGTTGCTGTGGCACTTGGGGATCTCACCTGTACGGAGGTTGAGGGACTTGCTAAAATATTTATTGGAAGACGTATCCATTGCCGTCGCCACCATTTACCCCTCAGCGCGTTACAATCTTGGGTTCCAGCCCCATGGTCAAATTTACCAGATACGGTGTGTCCACAAAGAGGGCAAGATGAAACAGCGGTGTGCCAGGCTCGCTGTCCCTGTTTAAAAATGTGCGGAAGAAACAATGAGAACCTGTGGATTGATTTCACTGTAACAATTCCACCTGAAAGGCTGAAACTGGATCCCACTGACTGACTGACAATGCGGGATCAGTTTTTCCAAATAGGCTTTGCGTATGTCTAATTATCAACAGCAGGCAAGTGTACTCATTAAACGAAAAAGAGGAGTATGGGTAAGGGGCAGGACGGCAGGTGCATATATTTAGAAAGGTACAGCACGGCATCATCACACCAGTCTCCACACCGGAGACGCGGGCCCCAAGGAGAAGTGACTTCACTGCGCACTGCTGCACAGGTTGTATGCAATTTTAGGGTTAAAGTTATGACACTACTCTGTCCGTGGTCTTAGTTGAGCGCATGTGGTCAAGAGTAACCGACTGTCTCTGATTGGGTTGTATTTGACCTTCTTAGAGAATTCTTTACGTTTGTTGTTCGTCTATATTTCAGTTTCTATGGAGGAGCTGAAACTATATTTTCAGTTTCAATTTTATTCTTGATGGTTTGGTGGTTTGGAACGCAGATTAGGCTACTGGAGCTCCAAGTCGTTCTTTTTGGAAGCGCTTAGAAAAGGACTCTTATCCTGCAAATGTAATTGTAGATTGGGCTCAGTATTGACCATCTGGATAGGGTCATCTGATCCTGCCGCAGTCTCTATCTGAGTAAGATGCAGGTTTAACAATATGTCATCTCACGCAAAAAAGTAATCCGCCCATGGGGGCAGGGCAACAAGGCAGGAACCATAATCTGGGGTTCAAAATGCCTCATGATTAACAGGCACAGATATATGTAATTATGGTACATTAATATAAAAGCATGCTGTTTCACATTTGATAAACAAATGTAAAACTACGTCTGCCATGATGGAGAGAAAACATGTTTATGTATTTTCCCATATTGTCCGTATCAGTGTATAGCCATAAAGATCACATTTATTTGGGGCAAGATCTTGATTTTAATTCTGAGTGAGACTTCAGAAAGTTTCATTTGGGCTCGTGTCTGCAATGAAGTATGTGACTTCACAAATAACAGAGGCAGAGGAACAGGGAGGGATTATTCTCTTGCCACTGGGGTAAGATGCTTACAAGCTAATTATCTTTCCATGGGCAAATCCCAGTCTTCGCAAAACGAACAGCAGGAGTGTTTGTCACCGGGTCGAAGGATTCCTAGAGCAGTCAAAGTGTATTAGCATTAGCCTGTGCTGCCCAGGACGGGACGTTTTCAACAGGGATGCAGTGGTGGTGTCCTTCGTAGTGACCGAGGAGGACAGGTGGGCTGCTTACATGAGCATCAACCAGAGATGACTAAATGGTTTATTCCATTTAATTTTTCGGTAAGACGAGCTTGATGTGATTTATATCTGAATGTAAAATGTAGGCCTAGTTGCACACAACGATGTTGTGTTCTACAATGATGGATCATGGATGTATACTGACTTTCTGTTTGTTCTTTCTTACCATGTGTTGTTCTTAAGCACTGCGCGTGTAAGGTGCTGTGATCACAATATCCTCGTTTAATGTTAACAATAAATATTATCACCAGATTACTTTCGGGTAGGTTAAGGCGCTGTACTAATAGTTTAGCTTGTTGAAGCAGACACAAATGGGCTAATGGGACAGGACATAGTTGAGATTAAATGAGTGGGTTAGTCGTGACTTTGGGAATGTGAAGAGTGTGCATATATGTCAGGTTTGCCGGAGAGATAACTTTTCAACATTTATACGTTACATACGTCACTGACCGTACTTCACTGAATCTCTACATCCATAGCGCTGTAGGATATTCCCATGTAGGATATTCTCATTCCTAAAATAACTGAAGTTGGAGGACGAGACTGTAATCACAGACAATGAGATTAAACGAGCTTTGCTGCCATCCTGCTGTGCAGTGAAGAGATGTGAACAGTACATTTTACGTTTAAAAATTAGGCTATTTTTTTTTTTAATCTCTCTTTCGATTAATTACGTCCTTTTTGTAGGCTATGTGTTCTAACTGGAACACCAATGCAGGTGTAGTTTTGCTCCAAGATTTCATCACTCCAGTAGACTCTGCAAACCCAAGTCAACGCCTCTGTTTTGGCTAGCTGTAGAGGCTTTTTGGAGCGGGCTTATTGATTTGTAGCGGAAATGGGAGAATGAGAAGTGCTCAGGGAGACATTTGAACGTCTCAAAAATCACTTAGCGCATAATTTTCGCCCTGGATTCAGTCCAGGCTGTTATCATGGCAGACTGTGAGTGCATTGCTGATGCTCTCGTACTGTCTGAAAGCAACTGACTGAGAGTAAAGACCAGACCAGAAGATATCACTAACTTGTCAGTTTAGTCTTTTGAATTGTATGTTGTTGTGGTGTTCAGTATTCATTATTTTCATTATTTTAAGGGAATTGAGCACATATGCGTAAAAAGGGGACTCGTTAACACGTGCGCTATACATCGATACCATGGATGCGAACATCCAGGTTTTTAAAATTGGAATAAGAACCATTTTAACATCCCCTTACCTGGAACTCTATTTAAAAAGTGCCTGTTTTGTGTAGGTCTGTATTGGACTACAGTGAAATCAGTATTTATTACAAAAATGGTGGCAGTGGTCAGGTCACAAGGCTTTTCACAAAAACGTAGAGAAAGACATTTTCCAAATGTTGATAATTCTAATGATGAAATCGTATTTGAATATCTAATGATAAGAGCTAGGCATAAGATCAGGAAGTTAGTTCTTTCTGGTTTTAGAAGATGCTGGGTTCAGAGAATATGCTTATTTTGTGTTCAGAGAAATACAACCCACTTCTCCCTAATGGTTGAATGGAACTGGATAGTAAGGGTGTTTTGGACTTATCCACAGGTCTGCTGGGCCCGATACACTCTGACTCCTGTTCTGTGTATGGCACTGGTAGAATTCACTGTAAACACACTCAGTCAGTGAATTACCATAGGGCCATAAACAGAGTAGAGAATGAACCACATTATTCTTCTGCCCACACTAACTTCATCTGTGATTCCCCCCCCCCCCCCCCCCCCATCTTTTTCATCTGTGATTTTTTTTTTATTTTATTTTATTATTTTTTTTTTTTTTTTTCATATCTGTACCAAAATTATGGAAATGTGTCGGTTTCTGAAATGGTGCTTTATCTCTTCTTAGCCTATTTTGGCACTAGCACATTTTTGCTTTTGTATATATCAGTTGAGCAATTATGTGTAGTGCCAATATAGGACAAGACAGACACACAACTGATATTTTCCACAGAGGTTCAGCGTGAGATGTTCTTTTCCCTCCTTCTTTTGGAATATAATGCATAATTAATATTTTGTCAGTGTTCAATACCTTTAGAAAGTCTACAGAGGGTGACGGATCAATCAGTTTATCTTCTCAGATGTCTTTCACTGCTATGGAGGTCTTTTTTTGTTGTTGTTTGCAGCACAGCAGTAACATTAGACCCAAATAGTACAATCTGGGAATATCAGTAGGCTATTGAATGTTTTTGTAATGGTTATCATTGAGAGTATGACCAAGTTGTGAAATTGAAAGTTTATGTGCATCTTGTATCTGAGCCTATTATTATGAAGACTTCTTGAGACATTTATTGCAGAGTGTGAATACTGAGATGCACCTGACTTATGCAATATATGCAGTAATTTGATGTGGAAGTGTGTACGTATGTGACTGATAAAGCAGCCGTCAGATGGTGTCCAGTGGAAGCGCCTGGCTATATCATCACTCTCCTACAGTGTTTGGCAATGGTAGAACTCACACTGGTGGGCACGATGGATCCGGTGGTTCTAGACTTGCCAACAACTGTTTGAGGGCATGTACCAATCTCCTTGGTGGTGTCACGCGATAGCTATAGCAACTGCATTTTGACAGTTGTAGGTTGAAGTTTATGCCTTAATCATTACCTAAGCACTGAGCGAGTGATTTCAGGTGAGGCAGGAAGGGGTGGAGTCTAATGGCCTCCTCTGCACACCTGCGGTCTCAGAGCCACTGTCGCCATGGAAGCGTTGTTGAGGGCCCCCTCAGAATTGCTCTCCACTTTGCCTTCGATAGTTAAACAGGGATGCAGTGGTGGTGAATCTAAATGGATTGATTTGATAAGAATGTAAGGTGTAACGGTGGATAATGAAAATTACATCAATGTGCAACATGATTCATGTAATGGGGAGTTGTTGTCACTTGATATAGGTATAATATAAAATGACTCAAGAATGATTAACGGTTGTTTCGTCCTCTCCTCTGCTCTCCCCCATGTCTTCTGTTCCCGGAGGCATCGTCTCTCTCGGGGGTGACTCCTGTGCAATTAGCTGATCACAGAGCTGGTAACGTGACACGCTCAGAGGAAAAGCCAGATAAGCAAATACTATGATCTCAGAAGGAAACCAGTTGTGGAGACCCAGATGCCATTATTCTGGCACAGTCAACCGACTCAGAGAATACATTGGGGTTTGTGCTGAACAATGGGTTCCATAATAGATTCATTAAAAATTGACTATGCCTGACAACATTGTATTGGGTTTCAGGTCTAAAATGCACAGTGATGAAAAGGGTCTGTAGCTTGATAATGCCACTTTATACAGATGAAAGAAATATAGTATTGCTGAATGCAAAATGGCCCTTTTAAGTGTGTTTCTGCGTGTGGCATGCAGAAAAGTACTGTTCTAGGTTTAGACATGTCAGTGAATGGAGAAGAATGGCACGATGCATGGCAGATTATGCTTGTTTCTCTCTGTCTCCTATTTTGCAATGGCAGAAGGCCTCAAATCCTTGGTTTTATCATCTGGGATTTCAGATTATGATGCAACCTCTCTCTATCTCTCTCTCTCTCTCCCTCTCTCAGGCTGCCAGGGGGATAGGAAAGTGGAAACAGGGTTGAGGAGGTTGAGAGGATATTCAGCCTTCAGTGGGTTATTGGGAGAGATCAGTGAGAACAGACAATCACACAGTTTACATGCCATGTCATTGTTTTTAACACAACACGTGACTCTTTTAGATGACCGTATCAAGCTCCATATGTTTGACTTCTTTTGACGTATTTTATGTGCGTATGCACGGTTGCGTGGTGGTGTGAGTGGCCACTTTATGGCTGAGCAATGGGAACAGACAGGAGAGACGGGTTCCTCATGTCCGACGTTGTAAATGTTCTTCTAATGCCTGCTAATCAGTTTTCCTGCTTAACGGCCCCCATTCATCACTCCACTGTAATGCAACTGGGGCGGAGGAGGCGGCTGGGGCAGGGAGTGGACTGGGTGTGGGGTTCACATTAACAGCTGGTCCATCCCAATTACAGCATGTTGTGATGGCAGGGTGGGTCAAAGCATTTTAAGGGGTCCCAAGAGGGGTTGCTACTGGTTACCACCCTTACTGAGTGCTGCTTGCCTTAGGGTAAAAGGAGGGCGGAGTTTCATCATATAGTCACACATGCTATATAAGAAATAGATTCCAATTTCAGTAAAAAGTAAAAATGTCAGCAGTGTTACAACTCACAGTATATTAACTCTGCAATGCCTGTTTTGTTACAACACATTTGCCAAGGAAAATAATGCAGAAAATATGAAAATAATTGTGGTGAAAGCCAATGTTAAATATAAGAGGAATACCAAACCTGTGAAACTCTATGATGTCAACTTTTATGGTATTCTCAACTGTTGAGTACATTTACAATAAAGAATTATGGCACTGTAATTATTTTCCCAGATTTTATAATTTTTATAATGTGCACTTCCTGGTTTCCTTTGGCAGTCTGACCACGAATGCCTATAGGGTGACCAAACCATCTGTCACAAGCCTTCTCATCTTTCTCCAAATGTCGAGCCAATCAGAATCCCGCCCTGATGAGTTTGTTATTAGAGGAAGAGAACCTGGTGCTTAGCCATATTGATTTTGGAGGGTGTATAGAAAATGTGTTTTACTGGATTGGATCAAGCAATTTTAACCAAGTCATTTTAGATTGTTCAGCCTATGCTTCAACACTTTCAGACAGACTTCATGAAGATGTGAATCAAAACGTCCACATCCGAACTCTTCATCTGGGAACTGTGTCTCTCTTCTGTCTCCAAATATCCATGCCCCAACCCCCACTGGGATTACACTAATCCTGGAACTCGGCAGTATTTTTAGCTCTAGTCTGGTGGACACACACTGTGTGTCTCATGTTAGGACACACACAGTGATCTGCTGCTTGCGCACCGAGTGATGCTCTGGCAGTGATTACTCTGGTCTGGCCTTTGTCGTCCCCGGACATTTGCCAGTTACCTGTTAGCAGAGACTAGTAGTGGGTCAGTGGACTTGCAGTGACAACTTGTGATGACAGATGCAGCTACCAAGAGTGAGTAGCATACAGACAGAAGACAAACAGATTGCTGATTATTTACCTTCAGTAAATGGAAGACCAGGTGAGCTAAAGACACAAGCTCCTGAGCCCATCTTCTACTCTATCTCTAACTAACATGGATAAAATTGCCACACTGGAGAAATAACGACAGTTATGTACCTAAAGCTGTCTAGTTAGCCAGAGAGATTAAATCAATAAACTGTTTCAATAAACATGCTGACTTTTTATTGGATGAAATGGCATAGGCAGTGGAGTCTATGGAAGAGTGATAACTTCACTGGGCAATCAAGTGCTTGCACCCAAACAATTAGTTGGACATCTTAAGTCCTGCCTGGCCTCAGTAACTCTCTCTCTCTGTTTATTTGAATGACAAACACATACAACACAAGAGTATTTTACACATTTAAAAATGTTTTCAAAAGGCACAGAATAAGTCCACTCCCCTCATCCTGCTCCAGTGTTAACGCTAAAGTGGCCTACATGATAGACAGCTACACCCACAGAATAATTAGAACAAAAACAGCTAAATCTAACATAATATTTCAATAATCAGTATTACTAATTTAAAATTAAACACTTACTATTCAATAGTATTACATATTTCAGTGAGCTATTTTTATGAATCATAATAATGCATTACACATACAGTATATTATGATCTGTTGTTAAGATGCAGTGACAAACTCACAAACTACAGTGATGATACAGAATACTCAATAGTACACCAACATTATGAAAGCACTATTTAAATATATGGGCCATGTATTTACATATAAAATCATATAGTGTTTAATTTGTGATTCACTTAAAAAGTAACACTGTAGTTTTGACTAAAAATTCAAGATTTTCAGTTTCAGAGACAGTTACAAAGTCTTCCTCTAGATGGCAGCAGAGTACCAGCAGCTGAAGAGGCCCAGCAGTGTAGTGAATGGGACCAAGTTTCAATACTCTCCTTCTGGTCCAACAGTCCCTCCTTTATCTCTTGTTGTTTATATAGCTGTGTGCTAATATCTGAAATATTTGGCCATGATAGAAAATTAGTGAAAATGCCCTTAAACGTCTATGCAACCTTGTGGTGCAAAAAACGGAACCAATCATCTTAAGGAGATTCCATTTCATTTCTGTGTTTGCTTTACCTGTAGTAGTTTGGTTTGAATGGCCCGTTCTTGTTCAGGCTCAGGTACTTGGCCTGGTCATCCGTCAGCTCGGTAAGGTGTGCATCAAATGTTTGCAGGTGAAGACTGGCCACATACTCATCTGAAAACAATACACTGACTCAAAACATTGACACTAGATCATCACTGCCCTTAGCTTGACGTATAGCCAGACTCAATTCTATTCAGACTGGGATTACACTAATCAATTCTCAATTCTATTCGGAATTTGAGTCTGGTGTCAGTCCATACAGATTTGATTATGGGGCGTGTTTCAACAAATACAGGGGAAATAATGACTCTGCACACAACTGGATAGACCTGACCTAACCAATCAGAGCAACAACATATAAATCCTGTAGGGAGAACAGCCAAAAAACATCTTTCTTCTTGACAAATGTATTAATCACTGCTTTAGTGATAAAGTGATAAAAGTTATTGTACAGTCAATATGTTGTACAACAGACTTGATCGGTGAATCTAAACATCTAGTTTCTCTAGCGATAGCCTTTTTGTTGTAAACAAAATCAACTCAAGCGTGCTCAGGTGGCTTGAATGACAGGGCACCAATCGCTCATCTGTCCATCATTGTATGTAACCCATCTAGACGATTTAACTGGCACAAAGCGCTCTGGTTTGGGCATATAGAGGCCAGTCCAGTCCAGACCAAATTTCCCAAACTCAAATTTTGTGGGTGGGGGAAACTCGGGCTGGCTCCAAGGCTAGACTGCCCTATACAAATAGAAAACCCACTTCCAGTCACATATGAAGACACAACTGAAATTCTAATGTGTAAATAGCGGCCACTGGCCTTACCCATTTTCTTTGGAAGTAAATAGACGTCTTGCTTGTAGCGTCCCTCTGGTGCATTATAGAGCTCTATCAAGGCCAACGCCTGCAGAGCAGAGGAAGACATCAAATGCTGACCTCCCTGGACATGCTCATCTGAGTGTGCCCACACTAATGCAAGGATGCCGCAGGGAGAATTTTTAATTTACTTCAGTCTCCTCTACTACTGTATAAAGAGCTGTACATGAAGACTTTAGAGACACAGTGTAACTTGAAACACATTGTTGATGGGGCAAATACTGATTTGGTGTCAGTAGTCATATACAGTTGTTCTACCTGAGTGGTGGCTGTGATGGAGAGGACAAAGGTGGGAACTGTGGAACAGCTCAGGTTCAGCAGATGACCCTGCAAATAACGGTTAAAATTACAGACCACAGACAACACGTGATTCAAATAATACACTGATTATTGTCACTGTGTAAACTGTCTACACTGATGTTATGTGAACTGGGAAATATGGTTAAATATCTAATAACTGTAAATATATGTTGGACCTCAGCCAGAAGAATGATCCTTTTGCCATCTGGCCAGATGATATGATCCACCTGTGACCTCACACGTTCCCACGTCAGCTCTGGCATCCGCAGGCTAGCCTGGGGGGACACAACCAATCAACCTAGTGATTCTCTCTCTCTCTCTGTCTCTCTCTCTTTCTCTCTACTTCTGTCCAGATCTTTCGTAATAGAACTGGGCAAGCACTCTTGAACTTATGTTATTTTATGTTACAAGTCAACACGCGTCATATTTCTGTATTTGGGTCAATGACGTCACATGCAGATTTCTGTGTCCGAGTCCCTTACTTTGGTTTAAAATCATTTTAAATGATTTATAACAAGAAAAAACTCACACACCATTATTTGCCGTTTGCCGTGCTACCAATTGAGGTGATGTACAAACGTTTCGGTCCTCAGACCTTGATCAGTGCAAAATGAAGGTCTGAGGACCGAAACGTTTGTACATCACCTCACTTGGTAGCACCTTGGCTTGATGGATTAAACACTTTGTTTATTTATTTTTCAACAGCAAATAATGGTGTGCAAGTGTTTTTTCTTGATTGACTGTTACGTTGCCCAAAACTAACGCACCCGCACGGCCTTGAGTAATTGGCGCGAGACCCTACCTGTCTACAATGATTCATTACAAGCATAATTTTATTCTATAAAACCTGTATAATTGAACATACTTTCTGTTTATCATAAAAATTATATTTATTTTATGTTTTCTTATCTCAAACCCTCAAAATGTCAGGTGGCGCAACCGTCCGAGCAAATTAAGACTGTGAAAAGAATTTAAAAGATAAGGACATTAAAAATAAATATGGGGGCATCATTTTATTATTTTATTTTATTTACTAGTTTACTAGCTCTTAAATTGTTTGTAAAATTGAAAAAATGGAAAAAAATTGGAAATTTGCGTATCTCAAATGTCAGGGTGGTGCAACTACATTCATACAACGTTTATTTTGAACTGAAGAGGGAAAAGATAAATTATTATATTGATAAAAAATAGCTAATTTCTCTTCATAGTTGGACTTGTACAGATCACATGTCAGGTGGTACAACCAATGTAAAACTAAGAAAAATATATTTTATTATAAAACTCTTTATTGTATTGGAAAATTGAATGGATGAACTTGCTAGTCAAAAGGTTATATAGGTGTTCAAGAAGATACCTGTATAATTTGAAATTAGTAGCAAAAGTCAAGTGGCGCAACCGCATCGTCAGGTGGTACAACCGGGTAAAATACTAATTTAAACCAAGAAATAGTGGATAAATGGTTGAAAAATGTGCTGTACCTAATTATTATATTAAACAATATACTTGGAAAACCAAATTTATCCACATTTTAAATGTAAAGTTGGATGTTACACCAAAATATATTCATATTCATTATTTTTTTTTTTACCAAGGTCAACTACAATAAAATAATGTGTTAAGGACGGTAGACACTCTCAGGTATACTTACCAAAAATAAAACAAGTGTGGGCTTTTTTTTTTACTTTTGGTTGCACCACCAGGCATTTTTGGGGGTGGTAAAATTGCAAATACAGTCTAAAAATGTATTAAAACCCCTGTAACTTCAAACTAATGCATTCTGTCCATTTTTAAAGATTATTTTGAAAACATGTTTTTAAAAGCCTTATTTGTCAATGAACTATTTACATAGTACAACAAAGTTTGTGCCAAAGTGGTCTACAAATTCACAAACAAAAATAATCTATGGCACAAATGACCGGTTCTCCCAGTTGTTCTGTGAGTGCCAGGGTTCACAGTATTTTATTCTTTTTTTTGTCACTCACCACATCTATCTCTGTGTTGGAATGTCCCATGTTGCAGACCATGCAGCCATTTTTCATGCGGTCCAAATGTTCCCTCCTCACAACATTCTTATTGCCTACAGACCAAACAAAGGGAGCCATTCTCATCAATTTCAACAGAAATTTCAGAAATTCTCATCTCCCATCCATCTCCAGAAAATGGCTACCAAGAAATTACAAAGCTAAGCAGTTCAAATACAGGCATAAAAAAGGAACAAAATGGACCATAAGAGCAGCATTTCATTTACATGCCTGTACATGTGATGACAATGTCTACATTTCGGATGACCTCACTCAGCTTGACCAGTCGGAAGCCATCCATGCTGGGAAGAGAGATCATGTGATAAGTCAGTAAAACGTGTAAGGCTCAACTGCTGTAGGGAAGTTCTACTCTGTAGCTCTACAATAATAAAGCTATTGTGCAGTACCATGCCTGCAGAGCGCAGATCGGGTCGATCTCTGTTACATACACAATGGCACCCAGGGCCTTCAGAGCAGCAGAGCATCCCTTACCAACCTACAGAGTACCACATACAACATACAGAGACAGATATTACCAACCTACAGAGTACCACATACAACATACAGAGACAGATATTACCAACCTACAGAGTTCCACATACAACATACAGAGACAGATATTACCAACCTACAGAGTTCCACATACAACATACAGAGACAGATATTACCAGCCTACAGAGTACCACATACAACATACAGAGACAGATATTACCAACCTACAGAGTTCCACATACAACATACAGAGATAGATATTACCAGCCTACAGAGTACCACATACAACATACAGAGAAGAGAGACAGATAAAGAAAGAGAAGGACAGCTTGATCCATGGACACAAATGACATATAAACCAATACATATTCAGACAGATAATAGTAATAGTAGGGAGGGTACAGAGCAGGAGAATTAATGTGCATGCGTCTGCATTTACCTCTCCGTATCCACATATCATCACCTGCTTGCCACCAAACATCACATCAGTGGTTCTCTTCAGACTGTTCGTGGAGTTTCAAAGAGGTAAGTAGATTAGTGTGGGAAAGTACTTTTCTAAATGTGTGTCTGGAGATCATAAGGGAAGCGAACTGACCCATCTAGAATGGACTCTCTGCAGCAGTAGAGGTTGTCAAACTTCTGCTTGGTCACAGAGTCATTCACATTCATGGCTGGCACACACAGCTTTCCTGCTTTAGACAGTTGGTACAGTCTAAGAAGACATGAGTTAGTATACATGTAGCAGGAGTTAATTTGCACTATATGAAAACATCTGTAAGTTATCCATACATCCACACAGTTGAAAGGGAGTAAGAAGTGACATTATTTTCAGATACGAGACAGGACAAATGAAAAATACAGAATAAGAGTTGATAGACCCAATCAAACCTGTGAACTCCAGTGACACTCTCCTCCACGATGCCCTTAATCTTGTTGAAGACATGGGGGTACTTCTTATAAATGCAATGTGTAAGATCGCCCCCATCATCAAGGATCTACAAACAGCATTATGAACAGAAGACAAGACATGTAATTGAACAGATTTTGAAAATTTTTTTACTGAAATAGATGTTAATGACCAGAGGATACATGAGAAATCAAGTAGTGTTAGATGTTAAGGCATCATTATTAACAGAGAAATGAGCCAACATAACATATCTTACCATGTTTGGTTGCCAGCCCTCAAGGTTCACACAGCGATCAATGCACCACCAGAAGTCATACTCTGATTCCCCTTTCCAGGCAAACACTGAAAATCCTTTCATGTCAAACAGAAAGCAGAATATCATTTTGCAGGGAAGACTGACGAAACAAGCTTAGCATTTGAAACAAAAACAGCCACACAGAACCAGAGCAAAATGGAAAAGAGACAGAAAGAAATGTTGAAATGTTGGTAACAAGAAGAGTCATGGAATTAATGTAAGGCATGTGTGTTTGTGTGTGTGTGTGTGCATGTATGAGCGTGTGTGTGTGTACATGCGTGCGTGTATGAGCGTGTGTGTGCTGTGCGTGTATAAGCGTGTGTGAGTGAGTGCATGTATGAGCGTGTGTGCGTGTATGAGTGTGTATGTGTGTGTGCATGTATGAGCGTGTGTGTGTGTGTGTGTGTGTGTGTGTGTGTGTGTGTGTGTTTTCCCTTACCAGCCTCTGCTAAAGCCGCGGCCACAGCGTTCTGGGTGGAGTAGATGTTACAGGCAGCCCACCTGCACTGAGCACCAAGCACAGCCAGAGTCTCTATCAACACCTAAAGAGATGAGCACAACACTCAGGAGACACCTTTATCCACACCGACTTACATTACAAGTACATACAGTGTGAACAACATGGGTTCTCCGTGGGAATTGAACTCATGAACTGTCGGGGTCAACTAGTTGACTTGAAGCACCACATGAGCCGAGTGTACGTCTGTGTGAACGCACGTGTGTGTCCATGTGAGTTTTGGAGAAGACCACTCCACCTACCGCGGTCTGAGCAGTGATGTGTGTGCAGCCCACTATCTTGGCTCCACTTAAAGGTTTTTCCCCTTGAGCTCTCTTCCTTAGTGCAACAAGGGCTAACATCTCTGCACAGAGAAAACCAGAGTGTTTAATTAAGGTGCCACTTTCAAAATACCAACACAAGGGTGTTTTCTTGTTTTTGTCTGACATACCCTGTTCTGCAATTTCAATCTCTCTGCGCCCAAAGTCGGCCTGCTTGATGTTTTTGATGCAGAAGTCACTGCTGCCTTTGGAGTTTTTCTGCACTTTGTCGCGAGGTGTGCCCTCATCTTCTGAACTGTCCGACTCTGAGGGAGCTAAAGAACAACATGAACTCTTTCAGTCTTTCACAAAATAATGCGCTCAGGGTGCAAACACAAACACATTTTGTCTGAGAAGCACTTTGGCATACTACAAAAAGGAGATCAAGACTAACTGACTCCTTTGAAGGCTTTACAACTTGCCCCGCAAACAAATCCATTAAGCTTTTTGTTACAGTTCTCCTGGCCTGAGTGAACTCACACTGGGATGCCAGTCTCGTCTCTGTGTGGGTTGGTGCAGTACCTGAGCTGAAACTGTCCGTGGATGACTGCGAGATGGAGCGGGAGAAGGACCGGCGTCCGATCTTCCCGGGGCGCTTGTTGAACTCGGCCTGCTTCTGCTCTGTGAGCTGTATTTGCTGTGCAAATAAACCAGACAGTAATTTGACCAGGCTCAATGGGCTCTACTCTCAGTCTCTTACAGAAATAATAATACTATGTGCCAGGATGGGGACTTTGCACATCAGTTAGAGGCAACAGTATGGAGAATCTGATTCTGTGATATTCTTGAAATGCAGTTAACTTATTTCCCCCTAAGATATCTCACTATAGTTCTAGGACATTAAGCCCACATCAGCTCTCAAGTTAATTAAACCAGCAGGGACTGCTGCATCACACCTGGCTGAGCAGGCTGACTCAGGTGTCAGTGGAAATAAGGGGCTGTGTTGGGGAACAGCACCAATTTGGCCATTCAAAGAGACTTGTTCAGATTGTACAGTCAGGTATTTTCAGCTAGGTCTATGCATAGTAGATAGTGAGGTGACTGGTTGAAATTATGAATACATTATTATTAACGAGCTACATCTGCATCCGTTTTAAAAATAATAAACAGAATAATGTTGCTCAAAACAATTCCAAAAAAGATCAGTATACACAAGCACTATCGTATCAGTAAGTACTAATAAGTTGCACTTGCACCACTGCATGTCATATTTACTTGTATCAATTGAACCATTATAACAGAAAATAATACATTCTCAAAAAGTATAAAGATTTCCTTGTTAGATGACCACAATTGAAGATACATATAGTTACACTGTCAATGGTATGTTCACAGCCAAAACAACATCCTCTCATGTAGGTTACATCATGGAAAATCTCTACGCAGTATTCTACTGGCACCAAACAATCTGGCCACTCGACACATCACTCGAACACGCCATAGGAGATTAAAACCGCGGTGACCAACAAACTCACCATCCACTGGGGTAACTGGAAAGCCAGGTTAGAGCCGGAGGAGTCCCACTTGGCCATATCTGCCACCACTACAGCTCAATTCTCCCCTTGTCTCAGAGAAGCACTTTTAAAAACACTGCAAAGCCCTCCCTCACTCGCCCCCGCCACCCTGCCCCTCCGTGCCGCTTCAAACCCCATGGTTTTCTCTTCCATGCCAGCTCTCTCATCTTGCATGGCTGATCCCTTGGAGTCAGACATTAGCAAAAGAGCATGGCGAGCTACCCAGGAGCTTAATCAGATTTAATAACCCAGGGCCCTGCTAGGCTGAATTCCTGGCTTTTGGCAAGCCATTGCCATGGCGCGGCATTCTTGCGTAATACAAACTAGCCTCTCTCTGTACGGCCAGTCAAAACATTGTGCATGTTCACTTAACTGCCCGCTGACTGACCACGCGCAACACACACAAGCATGAACTCAAATCATGGCACACATTAACTTGTTGTAACCTCTGTAAGTATTGCAAGGGGCGAGCACAGGCTCTGCATGTCAGAGGGGAAATTCAATGAGCCCCATTCATTTGACACCATGTGCGAGAGGGAAAGATCTGAGGGTTAGTCAGTCTAAATGTGAGTGGGTATCACATTGCTGTCACCCACACTGAGCCACAGCACAGGTCCCACAGACAAACAAACGCAGCATAACAGGCCTTCATAAGCAGAAAGATTTTAAAAAAGAGGTCAACACTTATCTTGTTATCTTTTCTGAAAAACAGAAAAGAACCTTCAGACAAAGGTGGAAAGGTTAAACACCTACTGTGCTTACAGACATTCAGATATTTGATGCCTCTGAAATAAGTTTGTTGTTACAAAGGTTGACACTAGAGTTCCACAGCATACAAAGCTTGTTTTAACAGCCATGGAAGACAAGTATCCGAGTGAAGCAAGCTGTAACCTTAGTAACAGGAATTCTTTGAGTACATTGAAGCAGCTCCTTCTTAAATGGGGTTCAACCGTATCAAGATATCTTTATACGGCTCTGGTTCAACCTGTGCAAGTAATTGCTTAGAAAGTGGTCGGCATATTCACAGTATACAGTGTGGTTACATCACATCATTCATTTCATTATAATTGTAAAACCAAAAGGCCACCCATCATTTAACCTCTAAAAACTGAATTAAGATAACTTGCAAGTGGTCAGCTTTAACAAATGAGGGTGGACATATTGCAAGTGGTCAGCTTTAACAAATGAGGGTGGACATATTGCATGTCATCAACATGACAGAGCATCAACTCACATAAACACATTGGGGCCTTCAGCCACTAGGCAAATATAAGCTTGCACAAAGTTAACAAGGTCTGCCACAGAGGTGAGCCTATCACATGGTGACAGATCAGCACACTAATAGGATCTTATGGAGTTGCAGTCATAACTGAAAAGTTTAAAACCGTGTTATTAAGCCGACAAAAATTCTCGGAAATGATTCATCACAGGTCTTCGTAAGACCTGTCATATGATAATGATTATCGTGACTAACTTGGGGAAGTCAGTGTAGCATAGTGTAAACGGCAAGCCATGCAAGAGTCCTCCTTTCCTCTCGTCTGTTGTCACACCATAGACTACTT
>NC_063199.1:16525513-16738013 GCF_017589495.1 Alosa alosa
GCCCTCTGACAGGTCTCCCAGCCTGCGCAGTGAAACCACTTCAGATGATCCAGAACGCGCGAGCGGCGCCTGGTCTACAACCAACCCAAAAGGGCACATGTTACCCTTTCGCTGCTCATCCAGCTACGCTGGCTACCTTATGGCGGCCCGCGATCAAATTCAAATTCTAACGCTTGCCTACAAAGTAGTCTCCGTTCTGCTCCCACCTACTTGAATGCCCTCGCATACAGACTTTACACTACCTCCAGACCGGCTAGGCCCTCTGATGTGGTGACGCCTAGCTCCTACCACGGTACGCCAAGCCAATCAAACTTTCTCATCTGTTGTTCCTCTGCCAGGAAATTGGAACCGCCAGTTCCTGGGGCAGGGACATCCTTTTCCACTTTTAAAACTCCTGAAGACCCAGCTCTTTAGAGAACACCTACTCTCATAGCAACACTTTACAACAAGTCTTACTGATCCTAGCACTCACCAGCCGCTTTTAAACTGACAAGTAACTGTTTAAAACAGCACCAATGAACTTATTCTTACTGTACTCTAATGTTTTTTTTTGTTTTTTTAAACTGTCCTAAAATTGTGAGAGAATTGTTCTTAAAAACGTATTGTTTACCATGTTGTTAGTCGCTTTAAAAAAGCTGCCAGCCAAATGTAATGTAATGTAATGTAATGTAATGTAATAAAAGGCACAAAAAATAAGGTTGGTGTAAGAGTTATCTGTGTGTTTATGGGATTAATGTGACCATGTTCCTATGTTTTGCTCTCTCTCCAGTTTACTAACAGGAGTGTCAAATTAATGTATCGATAGGCACAGTCAAACTGCCCTGGCTGACTAATTATGTTCAGCAAGCTTAACTTTACATGTCATAACATCAACTAAACATAAGTCACACATTCATTCTATCACTTGTAATATGAACGTAGCCTATTTCCTACAACTAGGTGAGATAATTGGCTATACTGAAGTTCCACAGTTAGCTAGCTAGCAAGCTAACCGTTTTGCATGGGATATTATGGTAAGTGTACATGCTAAATTTGTATAATACATTGGGTATTGCAAACAAATAAGGTTGGTAATGTACATCGTTTCGACATGAGTAAGTTACATAAACACAATTCTTCATAACTGCTGTGTTAGTAAAATGATTGAATGTCCTGTGAATTAATAATTACATGTAACGTCAACGAGTGATTACTAGCTGTCTTTCAATGATATAATGTTAACATGTTTTCCACTAAAATGGGGCGTGATGCAGATGCAGATCAGTTAGTAGGCTATGTAAAGGCATGATGCACACACTTGGTTGGGCTAACGAGCCAGCCAAAGAGTAGTAGCCTA
Source organism: Alosa alosa (assembly GCF_017589495.1). NCBI lineage: Eukaryota > Metazoa > Chordata > Actinopteri > Clupeiformes > Clupeidae > Alosa > Alosa alosa. The sequence goes on from NC_063199.1 coordinate 16,526,850, forward strand.
GGCTGACGCATTAGTTGTGTGCCGCCAAAGATTTTTTCACAGTCACTTGTTCTGTTATCAACATTCCTCTTTGGCTGCTACTATTTGCGATGCACTCTGCTTTCGACATTCATTTAAATTAGATTCCATTCTTTTTAATACAACTCAGCACACCAGCATCGCACTTTGCAGCCGTGTATTCACGATTCAGTTATATTTGCCCATAAAATCCATTGTTCATCCAGTGTTTGCCTGTTAAAACTTCGGCATTGATGTGTGTGGCAAGTGACAGTGCACCATAGACTGTAGGCCTATAAAATGGCAATGCACTCATGTTGAAAAGTTCCTTATTTTCAACTGAACTCAAAGGTAATGAATATAGTATGAATATAATATTTTCTGTTTGTTATGCCCTTTATAATGTGTGTAGGCCTACATTTTGTGCATGCACTTCTGCAGTAGCATTTATTTCAGTTTATATCAGCTATATTTCCAAAGAATATAGTGTTGCCTCAGGTCTGCTGCACATCTTTTGAAATTTGATTTGAAATAATCAAATAGACCTAATAGAACTTACTTTGCTTTCATTTGAATCCAAATCAAGATAAACAATAATTATGACCGCCGCAAGAGCTTAAGCGGGCGGTCATATAGGTTTAGTCAGTTTTTTTTTTTTTCTTTTTTTTCTTTTCGCATGCCCAAATTTCCGTCAATGATTCCCGACACTGAAAGACCGGGTACACGAAACTTGGTGGGCATGTAACCCCATATGGATAGCATGGAACCATCGTTTTTCGTTTTGATCTGTAGCCCCCGCTGGACTGGACCCCAGAAAAGGAGGGTAGGGCAGACACAGTTTTCTGTGAATATCTCGAAACCGTAAGGTTTAGGAGGACCACCTTTTTTTGTATGTTGATCTCAAGGGGCCATGTCAACCCATTCCATAACCACTCATTTCATGTATAGCGCCACCTAGTTAAACACAAAAAAGTAAAAAATGAGGTGTTGTAATTGAAGGTATCTGTGACCTAACATAGTCAAAACTGCACGAAATTGGAAGTGTAGGATCATTATGACACCCTCTGTATGCACGCCAAGTTTTGTGGAATTCCGTTCATGGGGGCCACACAATAAATTAATTTATGTTACTATACACCAACTGGCCTGTAGGTGGCCGGAGACAGTTTCCTGTGAATATCTCGAGAACCGTGGGGCCTAGGAGGTCCACCTTTTTATGTATGTTGGTCTTAAGGGGGTATGTCAACCCATCCCATTACCACTTATTTCATGTATATAGCGCCACCTAGTTAAAAAATTAAAAAAGCAAAAAAATTAGGTGTTTTCATCACAATATCTCTGGCTGACAAGGTCAAAACTGCAATAAATTAAAAGTGTAGGATCATTATGACACCCTCCGAATGCATGCCAAGTTTTGTGTACTTTAGTTCATGGGGGGTCTTACAATAAAATAATTTATGTGTACATTTAGTGACGTACACCAACAAGGGATTCCCGGGACACTGAAAGACCGGGTACACAAAACTTGGTGGGCATGTACCCCCACATGGATAGCATGGAACCGTCATTCTTCGTTTTGATCTGTAGCCCCCTTCGCTGGACTGGACATCCCGAAGGAGGGTAGGGCAGACACAGTTCTCTGTGAATATCTTGAGAACTGTAGGGCCTAGGATGACCAATTTTTCCCAGATGTTTGCCTCCAGGGGTCATGTTAGCCCATTCCATGTGCACACATGTGCATAAACAGATACACACGCTATTACACACATACATTTACAGTAATCATATCGTATGACACATACTCACACAGTAGACATATGTACGCATGCATGCACATGCACAAACACACATACGCAGGCAAACACACAAGCACGCATACACACACACACACACACACACACACATAAACATAAATTTGTACACGACACATGCACACAATTCAAGAATTTTTCCGCCATCTACTCCCTGAATTTTGGTCATTGATACCGGGACACCAACCACCGGGTACATGAAATTTGGTGGGTATGTAGCCCCACTAGACTTTTACGGAAAATTTAATTTCGTCCCCCGCTGGGCCCCCTGAACCGCAAAAAAACAGTTTTTCCTAAATAAATACCTGAACCGTGGGCACTGAGGATGAAGAATCTTTATGGTATGTTGGTCTCAAGGGCCCACATCAACCTGGCTCATAATCACTCATGTGATTTGCACCCCACCCCGGTAAAAAATGAAAATGCAATATTATTCTGCTTTTAATCGCCTTCTATCTTCAGTTAAGATGTTCAGAACTGCACCAAATTTTATGTGTATGATTGACCTGGCATTCTCTGGGGTATGCCCAGTTTCAATGAATTTCATCCATGGGGGTCTAATAAAATTAGGTTATGTGTACATTTAGTGACTGTACACTCATTGGCCTGTAAATTGCGGTGCACACATACACACATGCACACACACAGGCACCCACATACTATCAGTATTAGAACGGCCGATACATAATTACAAATTCAGTAGGATTAAAAAGAAAGCCAAAATAAATATTCATCATCATCATGGCTGCATTTTCAGTATTGGCAGAAGTAGTCGTTTGTCCACTAGATGGCGATCGTTGCAGTGAGGCGTAATTTTGTTGGAAGTTAAAAGTGGGTTGGAAAAACAATGGACGCTTCCTACAAGGACTGTAATTTACCGCGAACATCTAATAAGGATAGGACGATGTTCACATGAAGTGTAATTCCCATTTCTTCTTGAAGCGAAATAAATCTGAGGATGTTTATCGGACATGCTTGGTTTTTACTGCAGGCACGCGTTAATCTTGTAATATCAATAAGGACCTAGGTAATGTTACCGTTAAGCTTGGTTGAGTGATGGAGGCATTTGATTGATTGCATTTGTAGAAAACTATAAATGCGGTTATACCAAGCAAATGTATAGCAGCACTGTTTGTATCTTTCGACTGTCATTTATTGCACGTGCTACAAAATCATTCTGTGCAATCGAAGATTTACCAACGCTACACCGGGTCTGATACAGTTTTGCCTATACATGTGTGAGACTGAGACGCCTGTTTATTTTGTTTTTAAGTGTGCGTGCAGGGTGTGAGAGGGGAATCGATGTGCTTTGATTACAGCTTGGTAGTTGTAGTCTGTGAAATTAAAAAGCACGTGTGTGTGAAGTATCCAAACAATGACACCTTCATTTCATTATGGCTGCTTTAGCAAAACACCTTAAGCTACTGTGTAGTGGGTCCCATTGAGAAGTGGCTACTTCATTCGCTTTCCTTGACTCATGGAGCTGCATGAATGTTATTACAACTTTTCGCCACGATATGACAGTTTAAGTCCCATTGATACTGTAAGGCGAAACCATTGGTTTCCAAAGGAGATTTTATTTGTGTCGCCAGCATAGCCTATTGACAATTTATGTTGTAAATAGGCCTACCTTATAATCCTACCTGTAGCTTAGGGAAGCTAACAGCTTTCTATTAGGATCTAGTTTGTTAGTTACCGTTTTGTCATAACTCCCTGATGCATTTTTGCATTTAGAATAGCCAGAGCGTGTATATCTCAATCGAAAAATTAAACAATATCGGTGCCTATGGACTAGGCTGGGTGAACCCAGCCTGATCTGCCTGCTATTTATTTTTGATTTCTTAAAAGATTGAGCTTGGTCTGATGAAAGCCAGACTAGCCATGGACCTCAGTTAAACAATGCAAGGGAACATGAATCAGCCTATATTTGCAACGAACAATAACGACAAAAGCTCTTCAACTTTGGCCCGCTAAAATGTGTATGAACAGTCTAGCGGCGCATTTCATCAAGGCCCATTTGACATGTCAGTTATTTGCACCACTGGTTAGATGTAAAACAGCATTTCGTTTCAGACTAGGCTACTGTTACTTAATTTGTGCATTAACAATAACGCTTCAGACTACTGTTACTTAATTGGTGCATTGACAATAAAGTATTACATGAACTAAAGATGACTAAAATCTTATGTAGAAGAAGAAACATTCACAAAAAATCCATCCATCCAAAAATGACCTTTGTTTTTGATAGCTGTTGAAAACGACATGGAACTGACAGAGATGTTTTTGTTTATAAATACATAAAAAAATACAATGTAGCCTACAGGTGTAAGTGACCTTTCATCAATCCAGTTGCAATGGATGAACTGTGATGAACTGCCCTACTTGTGATTGTTTAGAGATTTTAAAGGTTTTATAACAATGCTACATCTTCTTTGGCTATTCTACAATCTATTCACCTTTTCAGCACCAGTAGGCTACTTTCTGTGCAGCCGCACACACACACTCAGGCATGCCAAACAAGCATACACAAAAAGTTTCAAGAGTGGGGATGGAGTAAAATATGGAGACAAATTGAAGTGTGATTTATTTTCGCGGAACGGATGTACAGGACTGAGCGGCGGTCATATTTTGTACAGCTATGCGGTACATCTAGTTGCTTTATTGTTAATATGGGCTCCTGGAAAGTTCAGAAATGCAAAATAATAGAATTTTAATCATATGATAAAATATGTGATTAATCGTGATTAACTATAGGAATTCAGCGATTAATCATGATTAAAAATTTTAATCGTTTGACAGCACTAGTTATTATCATTGAGACAACAGGGGTATACAAAAAAAATCCGATTGTAGCTTACAGCAGCCGACTATTTAGGTTAAGTTTATAACGTTGTGGACGCCCACCAAACGTCTTCTGCCTCACGGCTGCGCGCGCATCTAGTTTTGTTGGTAAACGGGAAACCAGTGTATACTGCGATTGCAAAAAGGGTAGCGGAGCCGTAATGTTAACGTTAGCTATTCCCATCCGCTTTTTAGACTAACGTTATAGGTTAACTTCTAGCTAGCAGTAATGTTGACGAAATAGTTGAATTATTCATTCCATTTCCGAAAGGGTGATTCAGTGGTGTCATTCATGATTATAAACAGTAATACTGTACACACATTTATGTTTATCTGCTATTATTTAATATGAGAACACGTTTATTTTATCACCCTTTGCAAGCATATAATAATAGCCTAGTGGACGGCAAAAAGACGAATCAAATAAATGGGTTGTAATGGGACATCCACGGCTAGGAAATTATAGTGAGATTTAACCGTAGTAATGCCCTTCCAGGACTGCAAGCGCTTAGGCAAAGTCTATGGCAAGATCTGAATGTAAATGGATAAACCCGTTCAAGCGTTTTCTTTATTTCCCATTTCTTTCAATTCTTTAACTTAAGACATGTAAGAATTAAGCCTACTTATTCGCTGGGCAACGTACAAACTGATGAGTTTCATTAGCCCTAGCACTATGAGCTACGATAAGCGTCAGCTAGGAGAGCTATGGCAGCTAGTTATTATTTCATGTTCTGATATGATATGCTTAACGTTTTGACTATGTTACAGCTGATAAAAGCATGACAAATAAAGTAACCAAATCGCTTTGCAATATTTTAGTCCAGAAATACTCATGGGTGCTCATTTACAGTAATGTTACGACCCATCTGCCCTTGCTGTTACCTCCAGTTTTAATAACTAGATCTGTGGTTTAGCACCAAAATCTGGGTGGTCAGTGGGGAACGCTGATTGGTTGTGTTGATTGGCTCTTCAGAAAGGCAGTAAAATTAGAGTCAAAAGTCCGTAAGCATTGCAAATCAGTTTCACAAGCTCGTACTTTCAATGTTGCGCAGGAAATCATCGCGTAGCGTCACGTAGGAGATTCACACACGTACAAAGTATTTGTGCAGGTACAGATTTTTTCCACACGTGTACAAAATATTTTTACAGATCCTCATTTCTCCCCCATATATGTACAAAACATTTCTACAAATACACATTTCTTTCACACATGTACAAAATATTTCTACAGGTACGAAATGTCTTTGCACATAGAGAACTTCTTTTGCACAGCTGCAAAACTTTATGTGAACATCTTTACATCTTTCTCAATATTAAAGACCTATTTTGACTCCATAGCATCAGTCCACCAGTGAGTATTACTATTCTGTACTACTATTCTGCAGCAGAGCACACCACAGAAATGGTCAAAGTTCAAGTGTTGAGAATGCGCTGCATGGTACTGTAAGTGACAAGCACACTCATCCACATTATATGCTATGTATGGGGTTATGGCAGTGTAGGCTAAGTAAGTAAGTTACAGCAGCTATAGCATAACTTAGTGCATTATGATATTATAGCATTAAACAATAAATGTACAACCTAAACGGTCTCGTTTTGTATTTTTAAATACTTTACCAAAAAAGCCCATTTTAAACAGTATCCTGTGTTGCAGGAACACAGCACTTCCATGTAAAGCGAGTGATACTGCTGAGGGAGTGGTACCTTGATGTTGAGGGACTGCACTGCCTCGGTCTGCCCCTTCACCTTGCCTACATGGACCAAGTTGTAGACCTTCTTCATGGTTTTGGCAGTAAATTCTGAGAATCCAACTCTCAGGCATAAAAAACAAAGCAAGCTGAAATATGTTGCAGATGGTATAGGTCTTGTAGGAAATTATGTATTTTTTCACCTACAGATGAACAGCACCTTTGAGTCAGAAGCATTTAAATGAGCTTCAGTAGGTTGAGGAGTGTAGAGGACACTCTGTGATCTTTAAGGTGACGTATTCAAGGACAATGATTAAGCCGTTGCAACGGATTCACGCCTTTGTAATAGCTGACTTTGACTGAAATTGGATACTTCGTCCTGTCTAGTCGATGTGATGATTACCTCCACGGATATAAAGCATTGTGGATATGAAAAGAAACCACAATTCATGAAACAAAAACTCATTACAATATCGCATTACAGTACTACACCTATAGCATCGCATTGATATGCATTAGATGTTATATTTGAGTTATGTTGTGTTGGTCTCAATGAGAAAATAATAAAATGTCCCAATTATTTGCCTCGATAGCTGTTCCCACGGCAATACAAACAAAGGTTTTAATTAGAGGGTACACATATGTATTTTTTTCAAGAACACAGGTAGGGAAAAGGTAGGCTACTTTACAAGTCCCATGGGAACACAGGTGATGTGGTGAAGGCCCACCTGCAGGTGTGAGTAGTGGAAACTCACTGGATTCTAACAATGACTCATTGTGCCTGGCGTGAGATGCAGACACACACTCACAAGCGCACACACACACACACAGAGAGAGAGAGAGAGAGAGAGAGAGAGAGAAACACAGACACACACAAAAACCATCTTGATCTGTGCACTTCCAGATCCAGAGGGAAGGAAGCCTTTAATATGAGCAAGTTAAAAGTCCAAACAAGTTTCCTATGATGAGGCATGATGCAATGGTTTCCTATCTAGGCCTACTTGAAGGTGCTATTTATTCTATTAGTATCAGTTCCATCGATTGTGATGGGAAACGTGAACTCACTGGCTAACAAGACTGACGAACTGGCTGCCCTGGTTAGAAACCAGAGATTATACAGGGAATGTAGTTTGCTATGCTTTACGGAGACGTGGCTAACAAGCCATATCCCCACTTCTAACGCTGAGCTGCCCGGCTTCAGTGTAGCTCGTTTGGACAGAGACCGTAAACTTTCTGGCAAAAAGAAGGGTGGTGGACTGGTGCTGTACATAAACAATGGACCCTGGACATGTTACAGTAAAGGAAACTGTATCCTGCAAGGATGTGGAGTTATTAGCGGTTAGGGCTCTTACAGAGTCAACGCATCGCTACGCATACGCGCCCGCAAGGCTACGCATCACTACGCTTCGGCAGCCATTATGCGTCGATGCGTAGCAAAATGTGTCATCCCAGTTTTTGATACGCGACGCATGCAATACTATGCGTTGTCGGTGGGGGCGACACTGCAAGTATTGTACATTATGTCAAGTATATGTTATATTTACAGAAGAAGGTTTAAATACAATGGCCAGCGAAGAGGAAAAATTATGCAAGCTTATCATTCTTTTACGGTCTATGGAGCTCCGCATTGTAGGTTACATGCTATTCATTGTGTATAACATGATTGTCACTTGGAGGAGACTTCAGACTTGTAGATAACTTATGTTAGTATAGTTAGCTAACCGCTGCTAACGTGCTAGCATCGTCACGTCAGAAAAGCATGGGGCTGTGCACAGTTGTGTACATGTATTCACCATAAATTAATAAAATTGAAGTGGCTCTGCAATGTAGGCTATGTTTCAGTTTATTTACAGTAGCCTAAGCCTACCATGTTCCTTACATGACATGACCCAGTGTTCTTGTAACATGCAGTCAATCTACCACAGCAAATCACACTCACCTCCCGTTTAAGTTTGTCACCCAACAAAGCTAGATATTATTTTTTATACACGTGTCTCCATGTCATACTGGAATCTTGGATGGATGATTCTAAATTAAATCTGATCCGTGGGTCTCCAAAAGAGCCTCTTATGCCACTTTTACAGACAGCCTGAATATCACTCGGAATGTCAGTCACAAGTGACTGCTACCCCCTGTTGCGTGAGCGATGTTTTGCATTTCACCTATCGGCCGCGTTGCTTGCGTCCACCGTGTAGACTATGAAAGGGCTCGCGTCGCTAGCGTTGCTTGCTCGCGTTGACTCTGTAAGAGCCCTTACGGCTCCTACACACAGTTGCGTTCCGTCAACGCATGCCAGTGGGTGTTCCCGACGGTAGCTATGCAAATGACTTGAAGTATAACCGTAATTTGATTGGTTGGTGCTGTCAGTCGATTGGCTTGATTGGCTGGTGCCGTCTGTCGGTGCAGCAACAGCTGAACTTCTCAACGCGAGCGGCGGGAGAAACGTGACGCAACGGACCCACAATTCAGTTCGGCAGCGGATGACGTGAGCCCATGTAAAGTGAATGGGATGCGTCTCCAGCAACGCAACGCACGCAGCTGTGTGTAGGAGCCGTTAGTCTCCGTCCGTACTACATGCCAAGGGAGTTCTCGCCATAGGTTCTCGCACGTCTGTGTTTACGTTCCACCTCGAGCTCTCCCGGATACAGCATGTGACGTCATACACTCCACAATCGCAAGGCTTCAAACCCAACACAGTGATGCCTTTTTTGTGATCTCTGGCGACTTCAATCACATAACACTGGATTCCACACTCACAAATTTCTACCAGTTTGTTGACTGCCCTACAGGGAAAAACAGGACAATAGACCTCATGTATGCAAACGTGAGGGATGCATACAGTGCAAACCCCCTTCCCCCACTGGAAAAGTCAGACCACAACCTCGTTCATCTCCAGCCAATGTACAAGCCCAAAGTACAGAGGCTACCAGTTGCCACACGCACCTTCAGAAAGTGGACACCTGAAGCGGATGAGGCTCTGAGGCTCACTCTGCTTTGAGTGCACTGACTGGAGTGTGTTACCTAGCGTTCATGGGCTTCGGAAAAACCTTTTTCCCAGTGAAACATCATCATTCCGCGTCGTTCACGTCACGTAATGTGTGAGTCAGAGGTCGGAAACTGGGGCTAGATTTTGCCAAGGGGGCAGGCGAATTCCCGGAAGTAGAAGAATCAATGGAGGCTGGAGGGACCACTTCTCTGCTAACCCCCATAGAAGCCCATTCATTTTAGGATTTTTTTGAAATGCCATAACTTCATATAGCATATATCCTGTGCCGACATTGTAGCTTCTGTATTATCTACATAAACAATAGAAGGCAAAACAGGTTCAGCTACCTCGTATGTAACGTTGAGGTTCCCGTAAGAAGAATAGTTAGCGAGTTCGGTTGTAGGGAAGCTAACGCACCGTAGGGAGATAACCGTATTGTTTGGATAAGAAGCTCAGTCCAGCCAGCACGGAAACTCATGAACAAAGCTATGTAGCCTACAATACCATTGTATGTTAAGGTAAAGCATTGGATAGAGGCAAGTAAACCTAATGAAAAACGGCACTAACGATAATCATTTGAGGTTTTCGATGGATTGACCGTAGGTCAGAAAAGTGTTAAGAAGATTAGCTTCTAGTGCTAGGTAGCAGTGCTAGGCTATAACCAAAGATCCTTAATATATATATCATATGCTTTATCAACCGTCTCTGCTATAACTTTTTTGTTTGTTTAACCATGACTGTTGAAGATGATCATGTGTGGTAGTTTCAACATTAAAGGAGAATTCCGGTGTGATATTGACCTAAAGTGTATTGAAACATGATACCGAGTGTGAACGTATGTCTCATAGCCCATCTCGGCTTGTCCCCTGCACTCCAAAATCTGGCGCTAGTTAGCCGATGCTACCAGCAGCTTTTTCAATAGTGGTGCTTCGGCATCGGGCTAGCCATGCAAATAAATCACTGTTTTACACCCATTTACGAGGCTCAATGCATCTCCACACTTCATTGGTAGACTTCCGAGGGCCCTGACATTTAAAACGAGACATTGAGAACTTTGAAAAAGCACTGGTAGTTTACTTACAAGACGATTTATACAGACAGTATCTTCACGAAGTTTAGCGTTTGCAGCCATCTTCAATTTAGTCACGATAAGTCGAGCAACGAGTAAGAATGAACAGGTATGATAAGGGATCAGATTCCAAAAATAATTCAGTGGAAATGCATGGATTCCAGTTGCTGCTACTGGAGGAAACTGGAATCCATGCATTTCCACTGAATTATTTAGTGAACTGAAATATTTAGTATAATTTGTATTTTAGTATATATTTATCTTCTACTGTCCTTATTGCTTAGTTGTGTTTTTTTATATTATATACTTTTAATTACTTTCTGCTGTTAGTGAATGTGTGTGTTGTCTGTATGCTACTGTGACCTTGAATTTCCCCTGGGGATCAATAAAGTATCTATCTATCTATCTATCTATCTATCTATCTATCTAACTCAGAAAAACATGATTTCATACATATGCATACAAGTGCATACATATTTTACAGTATATCAACCAGTTTTCTTAATTCAAATCTTTGGTTCATACAGTAGGTCATAGGTATTTCACACAATCTAACATGCATTACAGTTTTTAACAAGCCAGATTACAAACATATTTTTAACCAAATATGCACTGTTCATTCTAAACAATTAATAATTCATGTAAACTTCTATACTACTACTTCTCACAAACCAATACAACCACTTTGAGTGCCATTTCACTGCTGCATCTCTAATAAAATGGAAATATAATAAAATGGAAGATATTCATACCAATGGCCAAATGTGCCCCCAAATCAGTTCTTGTGGTAAAATCACGTCACATCAGTGACAACTGATGCTTTAGGCTATTTATCATATCACTTAGCACTCATTTTAACCTGGTGAGCATCTTAGATTTCTAGGATGGCAGCCGTGACGAATCATGATCTGATCGAGACGTTGCTGACTGACACCTGCAATAGTTGCACAATTGTTTGCGCTGAACTACCACTGTGGCAATATCACCGAAGCCTGACTAGTTTTTCGTGATAGGCTACAGCTGACACAAGTGGGTCAGACACAAGTGCTATTATTTTTTAAAGGCCAACTTACATTTTCTACATCCTTCTTCACTGCTTCCTTGACATTTGCAGAATCCTTTTTCACTGAGAAATTAGCAGAGTCCTTTTTCTTGCCGACTAAGACAATGTTGACTGAACGTCTACTTGCCGCAGCCTCAAGCATTTTCAGAATGTAAGTAGATGTCAGAGCACCCTCGCCTGAGTCGCAGTCGTTTATGTTCTCCAATATTGAGCCATATTCTGTTGATTGAACCATTTGATTGACGTCCCTTTCTACACTTGTTGCTTCCGCTGCCATACTTGTAAAGTATAGCTTACACAATGACTGCAGGTCTTTCGTGGGCATCTGATTGTGTTAAGTGCTTCAAATGTCCTGGTCGTTTTCGCTTCATAGCAGCAGGTGGGTTTGGTCAATACTGTATTAATGCAGGTAGCTATAACAAATGAGGGTTCCAGAAACTGCCTGCCAGGCAAATCATCTGATCGTCGTGGTATCATGAAGCATGTAGGCCCATCCTCAATGTTTACTATCAGCACTAGTGCCATGTTTGGCAGAGATTCTATCTGGACTTTCCTGAGGTCATGCACTGTTTTGCATTGCGGTCTCTGTTGTGTCAACTCATTCTGTATCCCCTGCAGGGATGCATGTACACAGAATGGGTAGCCGAGTTGTAGAAGGCAGTCTAGCCTGTAAGGAATTCACCTGGTCACTGCTCATTCAGTACTTCTTATTCCACCCTAAGGTGGTTGGTGGTTCAGGTGCCTATTTAAAGGTCTAAACTCTGGTGGCTTATAATAACCACACTCTGTTTTGGTCACATGGGCAGGTGTTGCTACTGTATGTCTGTCCTTTTGTCCTAATGGTGTGCCACCAATGAGTCCTGTAAGACATATACTGTATTTTGAATAGTTGAGGATTATGCTGTTGATGCATTACACCAGCAATGTTGGCGCTGGTCCAAGGTCTAAACTCTGGTGGTTTAGAATAACCACACTCTGTTTTGGTCACATGGGCAGGTGCTGCTATGTCTGTCCTTTTGTCCTAATGGTGTGCCACCAATGAGTCCTGTTAGACATATACTGTATTTTGAATAGTTGAGGATTATGCTGTTTATGCATTACACCAGCAATGTTGGCGCTGGTCCAAGTTCTTTGGAGGACAGCCATCGGACAGTGAGTATTTGACAGGCCTGGAACATCAAGTATGCTGTTAATATCAAATGACCTTTCTGTTGTGTCCTTACTTTACTACACCTCAACATGATGCCATGATACTGTAGATTTCTTGACAGACCACCCACCCTGCATGATTCCAAGCTGAGTAAATCAACTATACCAACCAAGAAATCAAGCTCTCAATTTTTATTCCATTTGAACAGTTACTTAAACTAATCAAGTCAGATTACTGCACTTGTTTCCAATAACCATCTAACCTTCTGTCTTATATTTGTCTTTTTGTTAAATGTAGTAATATGTAACCTGTTTGTTGTGTCTGGACTTGTCATTATTCTATACCATTCTGTTTGTCCTACCTTGTCATTATGGTACAGTATACATTTCTGTTGTTGTTCTTATTGTTTATTATACGGCTCTTCACAATGCAAGTAGAATGCTCCATTGACTTGAATGGGATTTCCGAAAGTTCTAGCGGTCATTATTTCTTGGGAAAGGACCTCTGAAAACAAGAATGACCGCTGTCAATGGCAACGGAGTTTGTGCTTGGAACTCCATTCAAAAGTGAAAGCAGACGGTTGATCAGCTGTGTTCTAAAGAATGTTTGATTCAAGTTCAGCGTGTGTTGCGAACTATTTGTTTCTCAGCAAAAGCCACGACGAAACGGTAACAAATAAGTGTAAAGAGACATATCATGGAGTTTATTTTTTCGCTTTGGCAAGTAGTCAGATTATAATAAAGCGGGATAATGTATAGAACGCCATCATCATGGGAAAATAAGTCCCTTCAGGGCGAAACAAGACCCCTCCGCTGGCGTGTCGGGGTCCGATTCGCCCTGTCGGGACTTATTTTCCCCATAATGACCGGCGTTCTATACATTATCCCTTACATATTTGCTGTCCCAGGGCTCCCTTGAAAAAGAGATTTAAGATCTCAATGGGACTCACCTGGTAAAATAAAGGAAAAATGAATAAAATGAAATACAATAAAAAGGCCAATAGGGGGCACTTTTTTACATTTTTCCACAATGGATATTTTTTTTGGGGGGGCATTGGAAAAGGTGTGAGGTTTCCACGTCTGTGAAACCAAACAGCAATTCAATATTGGGCAATAGGGGGCCATCATTATTTTCCATGATGGATTTGTACATGAGGGTTGTCAAATGAGATGCAGGGAGGTCTAGTGTTTCTGTGTTTTGTAAATTTCCATGGCATGTGGTTGTGAAATAGGAGGCAGGAATTAGTAGGTTAGGCTAAATTACTCATTTCATAATTAGTAAATTAGTAAATATTACAGTTGTAATATTACATGAATACACAATTTCTATGTTTTTAAGAAAAAGGCATGTAATGATTGTCTTGACTAATGCTTCAGCATCAATTAGGAAATGCAGAGCTATGGCATGCTCTGAGGAAATGCGGTCAACATTGCCATCTAATGGCGACAAAAAATCAAATGCACTTTTTAAGGTGGAGTCCAAATTTAAAAAGGAACACGCAACATTTTGGGAGATTAGCTTATTCCCCACCCAATCAAACTCCCCAGGCCACCCAAACCCCCCTAATCTCCCATTACCATCCCCACCCCAACACCCACTCAAACTCCCCAGGATCCCCTGTATACCCATCCCCACCCCAACACTCCGCTTCAGAACTCTATGAGGACCTCTGCTGGTGAAAGTTAAGGATAGCATTGTGTCACAAAGTGTTTCAGACATTAGCCATGAATGTCTTTAAGTCGAAGATGAATAAATGTTGAGCATGAATTAATGGATAAATAAATAATGTCATAAATAGGCCTAACTAAGCCTATTTTGTACCCTGCATGAATACAAATGTAATTGCCTTCTCTACAAAAACAATAAAGGTAGTAATATAGCTGCAAGCAGCAATGAGGGGGCCAAGCAGATAGGCCGGAGTAACCATGGCAACGAAATGCTGTTAGCTCAATGCTGCAATCAGACGTAGACGTTTCACGTCTAGCACGTCAAAAGTTACAAGGCAAAATGCATTTTTGCTAATTGCAGTGACCCTAGAGGTCAAAGGTCACAAAATTTCTTCGGCATTCACCTGATGGGGTCATGAGTCCATGTACCAAGTTTGGTTTTGATACATGCAACGATTGCTGAGATATGAGCTCACTTCCTGTTTGGCGGCTTCGCCACAAATTTCGATTGGATGTGACGGGCGAACGCTTCTATCAGTTGTTACAGAAATAAATGAAGTGACAAGGCATGGTCTGAAGATGGTCTGTGCCAATTTTGGTGAAGATCAGATGAAATTTGTGACCTGTGCAAAATTGTTGGTGTTTTTGATCAAATCAAATATGGCGGCCAAATAAATTATATTGATGTGACAAGTTGCCCTCAGTTGACCTAAGGACCTTTCACAGTATTACTAGACACCACTAGTACAATTTAATTCTAAGCACAGCAGCAGCTACAGTGGGCATCGCTTTGAAATGACCACTTCATTCGCGCATTACGTGGCGTGAAGCTGCGTGAAGCTTTAGTACCACTTTCAGCCACTGTGCGTCGCTCTGCCACTGTACATCGCTCTGCCTGCCGTCCCTTACATAATTGTTGCCGAGAGTAATCCCAGCCTACTTAATTCAATAACAAAATAAATCATGCATAATTAAACATTACCTTGATTTAGGCTACTTGGGTATGGCTTAAGGCTTGACTACACGAAAAATCGAAATCGAAATTTGCTGTCTACATTATTGTCAGTGTTGGGGTTAACGAACTTCACGCAAATCAAAACAGTGGTGTGATAATTGAGCCAGTAGAGAAATAACTGTTCAGAATTAATCTGTAGCCTTGGGTAGGCTTCTGCAGAAAACAATGTTGTTGCCGATTTAATACTATCTGGCGGCGCTTTTAACAGGCTACGAATAGAAGCTTAGACAACTATGACACACGCTTTGGTTTCAGAATTAATTTGCCCTACTTCTTGACTGCAATGTAGTCAATTGACTGCTTAACATGTCATTTTTATTTTTCTGTACAATAAACAATTACATCTGCTTTATGCCGCAGAATTACATTCATATTTGGCTGACTGCAGACGCCACTTCCCTCCCCATATTCCAAGATTAAGATAGTATGAAGTGCTTTTGTATAGGCTACCATCATAAAAAAAATTGTTAAAACGAATAGCTATTTGCAATTTGACAAAACACTGGTCCTCATTTTGCTTAATGCGAGGGACGATATGAGCCTGTTGCATTTAGTTAGATGTCCCAGTCAATGATAATGTTTGAAAACCACTGGCTCGTAATCACAATAATTTAACACACGACAGTTGGATAACCTACTTCATCATGTCCCCATGCCTACATTTTTGTGAGTAGCATAGAGATCGTTAAAAACAATGAAGTATGGCTCTCCGTTTGGGACATCGAAAACTTATATTTTTAATAGACTACCGTCGAAGATTCTGACTTGCAAAAGCCTTGGGATAACACGTTATCTCCACTATCATCAGTCATGCCCCTTGATCAAAGTGGGGAATGAAATAAAAGTTTGAGAACCACTGACTTAACAAGTTACCTACAGTCCAGAACACAGAATCTGTTGCAATATTCTGATGATCGGCGATGATATCGGCAAATGTTTGTTTTCCAAAGTAAGAATTTCACTTCACCATGCACCTTCGACAATACCTGGCCCACCTGGTATCATTACAAACATTATTCTGTGTCCTAAAACTGGCATATTTTATGGCATTGTGTCATGTAAGTTCGTTGCAAAATCTAGAGAAATGTGTGAGGTGGTCAGCGGGGGACAATTGAGACACACATTGGATTGTGTTATTACTTGAACATTCCACACTATCCACAGCTGTGGTAGGCCTATCAGGGGCAGGAGGATTACTGTCAGCGCAGGCTTTATATAAAATTCTTCAACAGAAGGCCTCGAATGTTTTCTTGTTTGTGGAGCGCTTTGCTTCGCTTCTGTAATTTCGGCTTCAATGAAAATGAGGGCTTCCCTCAATGACCCTCCGAGAATAAATAAGGTTGAATGAATGAATGAATGCAGGCTTGCCCAAAATAAAGGCATGTGGTTTGCGCAGCCTACATTAAATAACAGACCCGCCAGAATGTGCGTTATGCTTTTTACGAGCAAGATGTTTTGGTACCCTCACGACACTGCATGTTCCTAAATAACAATGATCATCAGTAATATTCGACCATTAATTTGGGTAAATGGGCAAGCGTGACCACCTTGATTGGCTGATGATTGTAACGCTGGCATGATTCCAAACACCTCCCTTACGATGATGAGTGACAGGTCTCAGAATGCGTGGCGCTACACAAGGACGGAAGATGATGAATAACTGGGGCCGTAGGCTATTCACAAAGGCTTTTATCTTACTACTAGGAGTAGGCTACTCCTAAATCGCTCTTAAAGATTTTAGATTGGAGTTTTCTCTTAAAAGTTATTCACAAAGCCTTTCAGACAACTCCTAAACTAGGAGTGAGTCTTCGTGGCTATGGATGACGCCATTACTCATGCACGAGCTTGACTGAAGTGACCACCTTGATTGGCTGACGATTGTAACGCTGGGAATTCCAAACACCTCTCTTCCGATGATGACTGACAGGTGACAGGTTGGAGAATGCGTCGCTACACAAGTAGTCACGAAGGACGGAAGATGATTAATAACTGAATAAAAGGCCTAGCCTAAATGAATAAAGAGTAAGGCAAAACAAATAGCTTAGTAGCCTAATGAAACATAGGCCTATGGATTGATGCAGTAGCCTACCTTTGCAACATTATTAAATTAATCTGTCACCATATCCCTAGGCTACGTTTGCAAAGAGGAGAACATTTTAATTTGATTCACAATGAAACGTTACATTTCATTTACATGTTAACAATGAGTAATTTTGGTTGTTGTTGGTGGCATTATTGCATCCCTTTTATGAATGCAAAATTGTTCCCTTGCGATTGGAAGCTCATGTTGTGCATAGGCTATTTCAAAACATCGCAACGTAAAATGCCACAAAAAAGCTGTTTATGAATAGGTCTTAGTGAGTTAGGAGTCCTCTCGACTTAAGCTGTCCCAGACTTAGGTGCTACTTTTAGGTCTAAAATGCTTCGTGAATTACTTTTTGTGAAAAAATTAGGAGTCCTAAAGTTAGGAGTGACACGCCCATTATTTTTTAGGAGTTGCTCCTAAATTAAGCCAGTTAGAGCTACTTTTAGCCTTAAAATTCTTTGTGAATACGACCCCTGAATAAAAAGGCCTAGCCTAAATGAATCAAGGCAAAACAAATAGCCTAGTAGCCCAATGAAACATAACGGATTGATGTAGTATCTTTGTAACATTATTAAATTATTCTGTTACTATGCCTACGTTTGCAAAAGAGAACATTTTAATTTGATTCACAATAATGTTACATTTAATTTACATGTTGACAATGATTAGCCTAGTTTTGGTTGTTGTTGGCGGCGGTATTGTAGGTTAGTTATGCCTACAATGCAAAATTGCTTCCTCGCGATTGGAAGCTCCTGTAGCTGCATAGAATTTCAAAACCGCAGGTTTGTGAATAGGTCTGTGAGTAAGGAGTCCTCTTGACTTCTTTTAAGCTGTCAGAGGTGGGAAGGTGTGATTTTTTGGGGGAAGGGCCGGATTAACTGGGCACAATAGTCTGATGGCCCCCCCTTCCCCCCAGCCAACGTGAATCGAGTGGTTAGTTAATAGGCATATCGTGAAGATTTTTCCTGCCATCTAAGGCACGAGCGCATCTGTGAGGCCAAGCCTCACCAAGTAGCTCGTTTGTTTACAACTAACATTCCATTTAATTAAACTGCTTTATAGGCTATGCCGAAATAGTTTTCAACATTTTGAATATTAGTGTCGGGTGAATTGAAATGTTCTCAAAGTAGCCTTATGGCTGAAAGCTGCTTGGGACACCCCCCCGTCAAGCAATATAACCATACAAACGCGCTTCCTGCACTCATTGTTTCAAAATGAGTAATTTTGGCTTTGTCAGAACTGAAGAGCTGTGGACGGCACGGCACGGTATGCCCAATGAAAATAAATTAACGCAACACAACACAACACAGACCCCGCTTCTCTCGCGTCAGTCACTGACATGAACGAAACACAGAACCCGCTTCTCTCACGGCAGTCACTGACAGTAACCTAGAATAAATGCATGGGGAAAAACACTTCCCCATGACAAAGACATTGTAAAACACTGAAAGTTAATATTTTGTCACTAGCAACATTCATCTGTCCTTTGTCAAATGTATTATGTTCCAAGTACCCCACAGTTAGAGATTGTAGTACTCTGCAGAGAGTAGTGCGCTCAGCTGAACGTACTATAAGAACTCAACTCCCTGCTCTACAAGATATCTATTCCAGAAGAGTACTCCTAAGAGCCTAAAAGATTCTGAAGGACTCTTCTCATCCTAACAAATGGATTATTCCTACCGCTGAAATCAAGAAGACGCCTATGTAGTCACAAAGCCAGAACTGAGAGACTCAGGAGAAGTTTTTATCCCCAGGCCATCCGAACTCTGAACTCACACTATACTGACTTTGCACACATTCACTCCTCAGCACTCTCAAACATTTCCCAACTCTGAACTCACACTATACTGACTTTTGCACTCATTCACTCCTCAGCACTCATGACCCCCCCACACACACCCCACCCACACCTACAAGACTTTTAGCACTTTTACATCCCTCTCCCTATGCTACAGACCTTTTATTTATTTTCTTATTTCATCACATCACGAAACACAAACACACACACACACACATGCGCTCACACACACACGCACACACATATCTGACTTTCTCCAACTTTTGCACACTTTTTATTTATTATTTTTGATTTCTCCTCCATCTACCCATGTCCTTGATTGCCTAGCCTTTTCTGCCCCCCACCCCCACCCCACCCCCCATCCCCAACACACACACTTACATCATCACTGTCATCACTTCACATACATACAGCACTCCCTCTACATACTTGCTGCACACTGCCCCCACATACACAGGGACATTGTCTTCAGGATCTTCTCCAACACACACATCCTCTACATGCCCACTTGCCCCCACCTACCCACACACACACACTACACACATACACACACAGTCATGCTCCACTCCCCTCCCACACACCACACACTTCACTGTCATCACTCACACATACATTACAGCACTCTGCTTGCACCCTGACCCCCAACACACACACTTACATCATCACTGTCATCACTTCACATACATACAGCACACTGCTTGCTACCTCCTCTGCATACACACTGCCCCCCATACACACAGCACATTGTCTTCAGGATCTTCTCCAACACACATCCCTTACATGCCCACAGCACACTGCCCCCACCTACCCACCTTACACACACACACACACACAGTCACTGCTCCTCCCCCTCCTTGCAAACACACATGTCATCACTCACATACATTACACACAGTACTTTTGCTTGCAATAGTAAGTCCCTGCCCCTACATACACAGCACATTATTTCATCAGGAAGCTTCTCCAACACACATCCCCAACATACTTACAGCACACTGCCCCCCCAATACACAGCACATTGTCTCATGAGGAAGCTTCTCCAACACACATATTGCACACTGTCCCATCTCCCCTGTCATCCCCCCCCACACACACAAAGACCCCTGGCAGTTGGGTTAGCCCCTTGAGCCTGGATCTGCCTAAGGTTTCTTCCTTGGTAAGGGAGTTTTTCCTTGCCCCTGTTGCTCTTGGGTGCTCCTTGTTGGTGCCCCCCACCCAATCCCAATCCTCCCCCACCTTTTTATGCAGCCCTTGCCACTTAATCTACTAAACCCCTCTTCTACTGCACTTTTTACCCCCCCCCCCATTAATGCACAAATAGGCTGACACCAGACATAATTTCACTGCATTTCTTACTTCCAGTAACTATATGCATGTGACAATAAACTTCCTTGTATCCTTGTACCCTATGCGTAATTCTGCTTCATAAAGTTGAACAAATACATTTGCTTATTTCACAGAAAAATATACATAGCCAGTCTACAGTGCAGAGTTGGTAAGTTATGGTAGGCCAACTTGCAGTGAACATACAAACAGGGGAAATTATTTCTCTTGCAGCTAAGTAGCCTCAGGTGCGCCGCGTGAGACATAAGGCCGAACATGCAAGCGCCAATGAATCGTGCTCTCACGACAATCACGCCGTTAAACTTAAATAAGTTAACATCACTCTAAGTTCGCCTTCAAGCAAGGAAAACAATGATTTGAAGACATCTGTTTCGTTGGAAGGGCAAGGGGTAGCAACAGGGCAACACAGAGACAGGCCCGATGGCAGGGCTGTTATGAGAGTATTAAAATATGGGATATTCTACGGGAAAACATTAAAACGGCAAGACAGCGGGGAAAGTTAAAATACGTGATAAACACGGAAAAAAAGTTGGCATGCATTGTTTGGTCCCGTGCACAGGGATTATTTGTCATACTATTAATCACATATGATTATTTGTGAAATTGTGCAAACAGGCGCAACACATTTGAAAAGGAAGGACTGGTAGCATGCAAGCTCACGGGAAAGATTGATTTAAGAACGTTATCACAAAGTGTGTGGCTGTGGTGCGGGCGGAAGACAATTGGCAGGGGAGGGTCATGTATTTTTTAACAATTCTGTCGGAGGGTCATTGAACAATTTCTAGCAGGCAAGAGAGGGTCATGCAACTTCCAACTGAAGCACTCAAAATTGGCCCCTTCAATAAATAACGATCAGTCCCTAGATTGCTGCTGGATCTATATGTCTTGGTTCTGTTAACAACTCATTGTCAAACGCATAGCCTATCTCGCGGTTGCATCCATTACAAACAAACATGCAATGTGAATGTCTGGGATTGGGGAGAGCACTAAATGCTCTACTGAATAAGCACAAAGTCAAACCTTTAAATGAAAAACACTCTTTAATAATCCAAAAAACTAAACCGCTAATGAAGTAAACTTGTGACCATCAAAAATCGTTTATCACTTGTAACCCATTGATGGATACCAGGACGTAACAGGAAGGCATTTGGCTGAGCAACGGAGGTTAATATGCTCCATGTTTTGTCCAAATGATG
Source organism: Alosa alosa (assembly GCF_017589495.1). Lineage (NCBI taxonomy): Eukaryota > Metazoa > Chordata > Actinopteri > Clupeiformes > Clupeidae > Alosa > Alosa alosa. The sequence continues at coordinate 16,548,561 of NC_063199.1, forward strand.
ACTGTCTATCATCGTTGCACTCAGAGAAAACCGGAATGATTCATTCAATTCAACACCAATTAATTCCCCCTGTTAAAGTGTTCGCCTTTGTAGTTTGGTTTCGTGATGATAAACGGCTTATGGCCAAATATGTGAAAACGTTAAAATACAGTAGGCGATAAACCCAAACCCAAAAGTTGACAGTGATTTTTTCCTAATCACTTTGGAGGGTCATAGAAAAATGTATTGCTGGCGAGGGAGGGTCACGTCTTTTTGGACTAATGCTCCCAAAACTCCTCCGGTAGCCCCTTAAATAAATACTACTTGTGACCATCAAAAATCGTTTATCGCCTGTAACTCCGTGATAACAGGACGTAGCAGGAAGGCATTTGGCTGAGCAACGGAGGTTAATACTCTATATTTTGTCCAAATGATGTCTGTCTATCATCGTTGCACTCGGAGAAAACCAGAATGTTTGATTTGTCCTGCGTCTCTACGGCTGCAAACGGGATTCACTCGCAGTTAACCAAATATTTCTTTATTAGGGCAGGGCAGGCATATTTCTGGCTATTACATTATTTCTAAACCAGTCTGCTAAAGTCTGTAGTGAAGTCTGTGTAGGGTTTTCCAGGCTCCATTTCTTCTTACGAGACACCCTGCTCACTTGAGCCATCTACCGGTTGTTTGGGTTGTTGCAGCGTCTCACTGGAAAAATACAAATTAAAGTCGCGTGATACCGCGTGATCCCACGCGCGGACCGCGAGTGAAGCTGGCCAAGTCGAAGCACTGCCCACTGTACAGGCCAAAAGGCATGTTTGTGAATTACAGCGCCCCCTAGAGGTCCTCCTGATGGGGTCATGAGTCAATGTACCAAGTTTGGTTTTGATACATGCAAGGGTTGCTGAGATATGAGCTCACTTCCTGTTTGGCGGCTTTGCCGCAAATTTTGATTGGCTTTTACGGGCGAACGGTAATACTTCCGAAGACAAAAAGTGATAACTTTTGTGAGGTTTGGTCTGAAGATGATCTGTGTCAAATTTGGTGGGAATCAGAGAAAGTATGTGAGCCCTGATACATTTTAAGTGTTTTTGATGAAATCCAAAATGGCGGAAAATCCATCATGGCGGAAAATGACGTCATAGGGTGCGTTGAACTCGGCTTGGTCCAAGGATTCCAACAATACCTGACTTTTGAAAATTGGACCAACAGGTCAAAAGTTACGTGCATGAACGTTACGTGCATAGAAACACAATGAGGTCCTCGCAGCTTCGCTGCTTGGCCCCCAATTTTGGCTGTGAACATTTCTTGTATTTGTAAACAAATACATCAATTTAGAAGGGAGATGAATAAAGAATGGGCATGCACATTGCACACACATTTCTGTGATTATATTGAGTACGTAGCCTAGACAAATTGTAATCTGGGTTGTGTTGTAACAGTGCGATTCAGTCCTGCACACGCCTGGACTCGAACCCGCGAAACAGACGCACCTTAGAACGGGAGTCGAGCGTGCTGATAATTGAGCTAAAAGCCCGGGCTATAAGCTTTCGTGTCAGCAGCACTATTGAGTCTGTTGGCTCTCCTTCTTCAACAACCCACAACGGCACTCCCCGTGTCGCGCAACTTTAATGCTTTGAATTAAATTTGAAGCAGTCACGTGGAGTGTGTGTGAAACGGCCTTCGACGCCACTGATCACGTGATTATCACAAAACGAATCAAGCTCCGATACAAAGCTTCTCTCCAAATTGGTTCATGTCTTCGATACACGCTTCGAAGCAGGGGGTTCACGGGTAACATCACTACAGTTTTCCCTCTTACCTCTTCTCGCCGCTTATCAGACAATTGTTGTTCTACGCAGACTGGTGACTTCGTCGGAGCTTACTTCGTTCTCCACGGGCTGTTCAGACTACACTCTCGGATAAGTTGGATAGTACTATACTACTTAAACAGCACCGACAGTCAAAAAATCCAGTGGAAACTAGATGGCAGAAGTGTGTAGGCCAATCTGCCCACCAGCTTTTTCTACTTTGTCACCTACAGAGTTTGACAGGTACGATCTTTCAAAACACCATGTTATTTCCCATAGACATTTGACGACCGAAGGTTGGATGGATACGGAAGTTACGGAGGCGGGACTTATTCTGGAGAGGTCTATGGTTGGCAGCCTGGCGAGAGGGGGGCGGGACCCCTGGGGAATATAGGCTACGCGCAGCGTTTCTCAAACCGTGGGTCGTGGAGACATGCCAGGTGGGGCGCGAACTGACGTAAAAAACAGGATTTTTTTTTTTTTTTTTTTTTATCTGTAGTCTGGGCCCAAGGTAGCACCCGATGCGCAATGGACGCACTGTGTTATTCACAGGGAAGCGAGTCAAGGCAGCTTAGTTAGTCCCGACCTATATGACATTTTGAACGTTCTTGTGAGAGTGGTGAATTTCATCAAAACCCGGCCCTTAAAAGCGCGTCTATTCTCTGCACTTTGCGAAGAGATGGTAGCTGACCAAAAGGCTGTACTGTTTCACAGCGAGGCAAGGTGGCTTTCCCGAGGTAAAGTGCTGTCGCGCGTGTTTGAGCTCCGAGTCGCCTCTTCTTGGAAGAAGAGCGCATGTTTGAATCTGCAAGCACGTTCACTAATGAACATTTCTTGACGAAGCTGGCCTATCTTAGCGATATATTTGATATATCTTAGCGATACATTTGAGTTAAATGTCCAGTTACAAGGCAAAGACAAGCACCTACCTCACCTAGCAAATAAGATTACTACATTCACCAAAAAAACTTGAGTATGGGACAGGCGCCTCGTTTGCGACAGTATTATGCCTTTGAGATTTCTGAGCGAAATCGCTGAAACGTCTGATTGGGAGCCACTCTTGTGATCCCATGTATTAAACAGTAGGCCTACATCACATCCCTTCAAAGTTTATTTCAAAAATATTTCCCAACCAGCAGTGCTCAGTGTGACTGGATTATGGATCCATTTAATGCAGCATGTTGGTATTTCATTGGATATATTGTACAATGCTGTAAAATGGCCTATGCTTCCTAATATGTTGCCGGAAAACAGAAATATGTGTGTTATGTATTTATTTATTATTATATCTGCAGCACCAGCTGATTTTAACTCTGTTGAGGATATATTTAGAACTTGTCATTATTTCAATAAATTTGACAAGTTTAAGCTTGACCTACCACTTTCTTAGAGCGATGAGGGACAGGTAGGGCTCGAGAATGATCAAGGGGGCAAAGTGGGGAATGAAAGAAAAAGTTTGAGAACCACTGGGCTACGGTTCTGCCTCTTTCGGTTCTGGGCCTGACACGGCCCGCTGTGTGTTATATGCTGCATTGTGTGCCTGGTGACCAGTGACGGACTGGGATTAAAAAACGGCCCTGGCATTTTCACCAACCAGCGGCCCACACAGGGACGCGCGTGCATGTGCCCGCAACACACAGATATAACTTCACATGCACGGACATAACACGTTTGTAGCCCCATTGGTCATGAACTCTAACTTTAATATGCATAAAGACTGAACCAAGAACATGGATATATCAATGCACAACTCCAAAAAAATAATGAAATATGAAAATGAAAAAAGAATAGCCTAGAATACATGGATTTCTATGCAACGTCACGAAAACATGCGTGCGCAAGAGGCAGAAAGCACCATAGAACAGCATAGAGCAGTGCTCTCCATGAAAAGAATAAAATAAGTTTTTGTGCTGAAAACTGCACCAATTCAAAATCACGATAGTTAGAGAATGTTCAATATCCCTAAAGGAATGCACGTCTTCACCAAAAATGACAAAATACGATGTCAATGCAAATGGACGGCAAACTCTGAAATATAGCCTGAAATGAGATGTTATTATCATTGAGACAACAGGGTATACAAAAAATTCAGATTGTAGCTTACAGCAGCCGACTATTTAGGTCAAGTTTATAACGTTGTGGACGGCCACCAAGCGTCTGCCCCACGGCTGCCCGCGAATGTACTTTTGTTGGTAAACGGGAAACCCATGTATAGATCACCAGAGCAGCCGCTCCACAAACGTGTCTTAATTAACGTCATGCAGTTAACAAGGTGCAAAGGAGCTTACTCTTCTCCCCAACCCTGTCTATCACGTCATCAGCATCCAAGTTCATTAGGACCTCTTTCTCTGTCGCCATCAGCACAAAGGCCTCCAAATTATCCTGTGACAATCGTGTCCTTAGGCGATTCTTGAGACAGAGTGGAAAAACTCTGTTTGCATGCCACTTGAGTACATGACAGTGTTAGTAGGAATTCATATACTAACCATATATAGTTGTAGGCACAGGTAAAGAGGTTTAACCGCTGGAGAAGGAAATAGCAACAGATTGCACAATTCTTGCAGGTAGCACATTTCTTGCTCACCAGGTTTATTTCTGTATCTTCCTATATCTCCGCGGCATCATCAAAGTCCGACGCTTTGACTGTAGGCTATACTCGTTTAGAGGAGACTTTTTCAGGCTGTCCCAGTGCGTGGCGAGATGTGTCAATTCCGACTGTAGATTTTTAACCGTAGCACCTTCACTGAATTTAAGCAGACATTCTCTTATGTTTCGAAGTGCATTTGGGGGCAGTTTATTAGCTTTTATAAGGGGAAAATTCTGAGGATCAAGGCATGCTAGATCGGCATACAATTCCCCGTGCCGAAGGAAGTAGAGGCATTCGGTTTTGAAATTCCCAGAAGTCATTGCTTCATGTAGCCTAACTTTTGTAAACCAATAATAAAATAAAAGATACAGGCATATTTATTGTATTCCAATTTCAAACAATGCACATTTTAATCATTTGATTGAATAAGGTTACAAAAGAATGTAGACTGATGTAAATATTGACCATGACTGTAGTATAGAGACTCATATCTGGTATAAATACTGATCAGTTTCTCACTTTGAAGGAGGAAAAGGGAATTAGAGATAAATGGCTAATTCGAAGCCATCAAACACTATTGATGCTTGATAGTGGGCCGAGAGATAATGTGAAACCGGGCCGCGCAAACCCGACAAGCATGCCGTTACGTGATTGGCCGGCCCGTCACTGTTGGTGACAATAAACCAGTTCATGAGACTCTGGCTCTTGGTGAAACGCTACAGTAATAAACCCGTTTAGAAATCATTTGGATGGTTAAATGACCTGTTCCGGTGAAAATGGTGACTTTCCCCGCTGCGCCTAGCATCCCCAGGCGGAAAACCAACCTTGCAACATTGAGTCTACCGTCCCGGACAGAGAAGTGAGAAACAAGAAACCTGTTTTAAATCGTGTTTCTTACCTTGTAACATCCACATAGTTCTGCCAAACTTATGCTAACCGTTCGCTAGCTTGTAAACAAATCCATGTGCTTTATCGTTACCTTTTCCCACAGTTTGAAATAGCATAATGCACAATTTCTCCAGCAGAGGGGGAAATCCTGCCAAGTTTCCCTTTAAAATCATGACTCGAGTCTCTCGAGTCCAAGTCATGTGACTCGAGTCCACATGTCTGGTTATATAGCAACCAACCAGAGCTCGTTTACGGAGAGCCGGATCACTACATATTAACTCCATTGTACCTGCAATCTGTTGCAGTTCCGCTAGGGGCGATCACGAATAAGTGCAAAAACAATGGGGGTCTATGGAGCTAGACGGCTAAATTTGTCTCCTTCACCTGGTTGTCGTTGAAAAATCGAAGATTTCATTGTGGTTTCTGCAAGCTCACTATGGATTATAGGTCAAAAGTTTAATGAACGAGTACTTACGTCCCTTCGATTTCTTACAGGTTGGGTCGTTGTTGCCCACAACACACTAGCTTTCTGCTAATGAATGGTCATTGACGCATTTGAAAGGCTTTTTAGAACAAATAAGTGACTCAAAAAATATAAAACTCAGCGGTGTGTATTTTCTCTGTCCCCTCTTTCGCATGCAACATTCAAATTTCTGGGCAAAAAATTATATCCCAAGAAAAGTGGATTTGAGGGGTACAGCTCCATAGACCTCCATTAATTCTGCACTTATTCGTGAGCGCCCTCATGTGGAACCAGAAAAGGAACTGCAACCAGTTCAGAAACCGGAAGTTTCCCGAGAGTGGCGGTTCTCCCCTTATTAGACATTCTCTGAACCAACCTCTCAAGCGCTGGCTCGTTTAGAACTAGAGTTGGATGTCTTGAGACCGGTCTTGGTCTCGAGACCACTTTTACGTGGTCTCGGTCAGAAGTGGGACCAAGTCATTGTTTGGCAAGTCACAAGTAAGTCCAAAGTCTTAGCAGTCAAGTCCAAGTCAAGTCCCAAGTAAATACAGAAGGGCAAGTCGAGTCCAAGTCCAAGTCACATCAAAGCCAAGTCGAGTCCAAGTCCCAATCTTTTTCAAGTCCTGAATAAGTCATCAGGTACTCTTCACTTAACTAGATGTACCGCACAGCGGTACAAAATATGACCGCCGCTCCTGTACTGTACTGTACATCCATTCCGCAAAAATAAATCATATTAATGAATTTGTCTCCATCTTCTACTCCATCCCCCACTCTTGAAACTTTTGTGTATGCTTGTTTGGAATGTGTGTGTGCGGGCCGCACACAAAGTCGCCTACTGGCGCTGCAAAGGTGAATAGATTTGTAGCACTTGCCAAAAAAAATTGTAGCATTGTTATAAAACTTTTAAAATCTCTAAACAATCACAAGTAAAGTAGGGCAGTTCATCACAGTCCATCCATTGCAACTGGACTGATGTAAGGTACACCTGTAGGCTACATTGTATTTGGGAAAAGCAGAAGGTAGCAGCATAATGTATTTATTTATTTATTTATTATTAAACAAAACAATCCCTGTCAGTTCCATGCAGTTTTCAACAGCTATCAAGAAGAGAGGTCATGTCATGGATTTTTGTGAATGTTTCTTCTTCTACATATGCATAAGTTTAGTCATCTACAGTAGTTCATATGATATTCAGCTTTATTGTCAATGCACAAATTAAATACCAGTAGTCTAAAACAAAATGTAGTTTTACCCAGTGGTGCAAATAACTGACATGTCCAAAAGGGCCTTCATGAAATACGTTGCTAGACTGTTCATACACATTTTAACGGGCCAAGTTGAAGAGATACCGTCCGTTATTGTTAGTGCAAATAATAGGCTGATTCATGTTTCCTTGCATTTTGCAACTATGAGGTCCATGGTTAGTCTGGCTTTCGCCAGACCAAGCTCAATCTTTTAAGAAATCGAAAAAGAAATAGCCGGCAGATCAGGCTGAGTTCACCCAGCCTATAGTCCATGGTAGGCACCCGATAGAAATATTGTTTAATTTTGCGATTGCCCCCCCTGCGACGTGTTCGCCCCCCGGTTTCAAAGCCATTCTAAATGCAAAAATGCATAGAGGAGTTATGACAAAACCGTGACTGTTAACAAACTATATAAGGTAGGCCCTATGCTAGGCCTATTACACAACATAAATGGTCACTAGGCTATGCTGGCGACCCAAATAAAATCTCCTTTGGGAACCAATGGCTTACAGTATCAAGCGGACTTAAGCTGCCACCTCTTGGCGAAAAGTTAAGTTTTGCATATCAGTAGTAATACATTACACGCAGCTGTGTTAATCACGGAAAGCGTGAATGAAGTGGACACTTCTAAATTGAACCCAACCCACTGTACAGTAGCTCAAGGTCTGTGGCTAAAGCAGCCATAATGAAAGCGTTATCATTGTTTGGATACTTCACACACACACACACGTTTTTTAATCGCTTAGACTACAACTACCAAGCTGGAATCAAAGCACATTGACTCCCCTCTCACACCCTAAACACGCACTTCGAACAAACAAAAAGCATCTCAGTCTCACGGTAGCCATAGGCAAAACTGTATTGGACCGGTGTAACGTTGGTACTAAATCATCCATCGCAAAGAATGATTTTTGTAGCACGTGCAACAAATATGTGTAGGTACAGCCCTGCCCTGGATACATCTCTCAACGTGCGCTCTAAAACATTTGGTTTAAATGGAGATGGATCACGGGTGCGTTAATAAATCTACATTGCGACGAGTTGACACAAATTATTCACTTTGACGAATTTATGTAGTTAAAGTCCTAGTTACTTTACTTTGGGCCATGCTCTTCCTTACTTGAATCACCTTTGAAAATAGAGGATTGAAGTAGCCTATATGGGTGTTTGGGAATGAACGTTGACTCAGATGCTTTTTGAGACTTTGAGCAGAAATGTCCCAGCCCGGTGTTTAGGATGCATCATAGACAGGTTATCTTTCAGGTAGCCTATATATTTTCCATTAAAAAAAACCATCAAGTAGCTTAACGTGTTGTGGCTAACTCACTTAGCTCCTGTTAGTAGCCTAGGTTATGGTCATAAGCAAATGAGATGACAGTCGAAAGATACAATTAGTGCTGCTATCAATTTGCTTCGTATAACCGCATAGTTTTCTACAAATGCAATCAAATTGGCCTCCATCACTCAACCAATGCTAACGGTAACATTATTGTACCTAGGTCCTATAGCTATTGATATTATAAGATTAACGTACCTGCAGTAAAAACCAAGCATGTCCGATAAACATTCTCAGATTTATTTCGGCTTCAAGAAGAAATGGGAATTACATTTAATGTGAAAATCGTCCTATCCTTATTAGACGCAGTAAACTACAGTCTTTGTAGGAAGCGTCCATTGTTTTTCCAACCCACTTTAGATTAACTTCCAACAAAATTATGTCTCACTGCAACGATGCGTCATCTGGTGGACAAACGACTACATATCGCCAATACTGGAAATGCAGCCATGATGATGATGAATATTTGGTTTTCCTTTAATCCTACTGAATTTGTAATTATGTATTGGGGGGCACTTTGACAATCATTATATGACCGCTTTGCTAGCGGCTCTCATAATGATCTTTTTTTACCAGCTCAGCTTTTTTTACCATTACTCAGGTATGCACATGTGTATATTACAAGGTATGCGCATGCATATGTCGTAAAAGATTACAAGACAGAAACATTGAACATATTTTAATCTGTATTTATAAAAAAAAACACTGTGGATTAGATGGAAGTGCTAAAATTTTGATCGATAGTCTAATAACGGCATTATTAAGTGAAGAGTACCTGATCAGGAAGTGAAGAGTACTTGTTCAGGACTTGAAAAAGATTGGGACTTGGACTTGGACTCGACTTGGCTTTGATGTGACTTGGACTTGGACTCGACTTGCCCTTCTCTGTATTTACTTGGGACTTGACTTGGACTTGACTGCTAAGACTTGGGACTTACTTGTGACTTGCCAAACAGTGACTTGGTCCCACTTCTGGTACGTACCATCCTACATACTTCCACCCAAAATTTGATTTCGGTCTCAACCCACATTATACGGCTCGCGTATAGCCGAGCCATTCAGAGAACAGTTGAGTGATGACGCGAAACTCGCCTGCAGAGTTGCTTGTAGTCCAGCGAAGCTTGTCGTTCAACAGCATAGCAACAATGGCGACGGAGGAAGAGACGCTAGAAGCTATCCGCGAAGTTGTCTCAACTCTCGAGAGCATCATGCAATTAAAGCAAGAACAAGAGGCTTGTCTTGTCAATTTTATAAATGGCAAGGACGTCGTAGCTCTCCTTCTAACTGGCTTTGGGAAAAGTTTTATTTATCAGATGGTGATAACTAAACCTAAACCGAGCCATTCAGCGAACAGTTGAGTTGAGCACAAGTGTACTACATGCATCAGTACTTATGTTTTCAAATAAAAGTTTGCTGCTCGTTATTCTGCCCCCTACTCTCAAATTACCTTTACAAAATCAATGCGGCAATGTTACTTAGGGAATGGAATGTTAGCTACTAGCTAGCCTGAGCGGGGCTCAAGGCGAGGCGGTTGGTGTCTTGACGTGAGCTAGCCGATTACCGAGCGGGGCTCAAGGCAAGGCTGTTGTGATTGTGCTTGACTGGGACTAGGGGTTACCGAGCTGGGCTCAAGGTAAACCGTTGAGGCTAGCCTGTGGCTCAAGGCGAGGCTACCGTGCTTGTGGACCGTAACGTTAGCCAGTCACCGAGCATGGCTCAAGGTGAGGCTGCGTTGTTTTATGCCGAACAACTGTTAGTTTAACCGAGCAAGCTCCAGGTTAAATAACACGTAGGTCGTCAGTACAATCCAACTTATCCGAGAGTGTTGTCTGAACAGCCCGTGGAGGACGAAGTAAGCTACGTAGCTCCGATGAAGTCACCGGGTGACGTGACACTTTTGGTATACAACTCTCGGTCTGTGGCTGGTGCAACAGCGATATATCCACTACGAAGAGACTGCCCTGGCGGTCAGGTAGCCTACAAACTAGCCAGCGGTCTGTTTACTACGGAGAGCGGAGGTGGGAAGCGTAAGAGCCTGAACTGGAAGCGGAAGTGGTAAGCGTAAGAGCCTGAACTCCGGCGCACAGCATACATCATTACCAAACATTGCTGATTGGTTAAAGGAATTATCCGGAGTAAAATGCACTTTAGATCAATTTACAGATGATTGGGAGTACATACGTTGAGTTGACATCAAAATCATGTCATTCGATCGCGTTTGAGAACGTTCGACTTTACCGCTTTTAGTCAAAACTTCGTTAGCCTGGAAGTGACCAGGGCAAGTCATTTCACGCTACAAAACGCTATTTTTATACCTCTTCTACAGTTCCAAACAACATTACACTTACGTGGTAGTGAGTAGAGGGTCCCTAAAGCCAAACCCGAAGTATCCCGGCGCCTTTATGTGGTCGAATAGAGAGTCCAGAATGAATTTCATCAAGCCAGTACCTTTCGAAATGTTGCTGCAGCTGGCTAGGGGAAGTCCGTAGGGAGTCGATTGCCGAGTGTGGAGTAACATAGTCCATACAACTTCATTTCAATTTCGAAAGAAATACTGGACTGTTTAAAAAAAAAAAAAAAAAAAAAAAAAAAATTGTGAATTTCCAGAACGTGTTACTCCACACTCGGCAATCGACTCCTACGGACTTTCCCCTAAAGACACCAGCTGCAGCAGCAACATTTCCGGAAAGGTACTGGCTTGATGAATATCAACATTAACATTATGACAGCAGTGAAAATAAATAAATAAATAAAAAAATAAAAAAACCTCACTGGATTTGATTCCAACACTTTCAGTGGTGTCCTCATCTATGTCAGTGGCTGCCCCTGAAGTGGATGTCCGGTTCTTTTGAGACAAACCTTTCAGCATTTCTGTCTTTGGGACAACATCGCTCACTCTGACATTCTCGCCAAGCCATGGAGTGAAGGTGGAGTATGAAAGGGAACTGCGTATGGATTGGCAACCTCCGGAGCTTTGGGATACAAATGTAAGTTACCATTTCAGGTGTAATGTGATAGCTACAGTATAACCACCATAGCTTTGCCATAATTCTTACCATCACAAAAACCTGAGGCCACCATGCGTTTCTCAAGGGTCTGCCATCTATCGGGCACATTTACTTCGGTGTCCTCAGAGGTAATGTTGTCCTTGTTTGGACGCTTAAAGAGGTGAACTGGAATATGATGATAAAGCACAAATCATACTGTATCCATTTACATTACAAAGTTAAGTATTACATGTCAATTGTAATATGTCAGTAAAGGATAATTTGCTGGGTAACCAGAACAAACTTAAATAAGTCTAAAAGTAGTAAATGTTACAGTACTCCATAATTTGTCCAACCTGGCAAATCAAACGCAACCTCCCAATTGGCATCAGCAATGAGAACAGGAGGGCTGTGGCCACATCTGACACAGGAATAGGAGTACTCATACTCCCTCAATGCGCTGGAATGATGGAATGCTTTCCTAATCTCAGTAGTGGGGAGGCTTACTGTGCTTCTTGTCAGGCCATCACTGTAAATAAGAACTTGTTCTTAATGATCTGCCTGGTTAAATAAAGGTAAATGGTGCTGCATCATCTCAAGCAATCGCCCAACAGCAATATGAGTCTACAAATAAGTTCCATAAACAACAATTGTATTTGTGGCCACATATCAACATGTGTCAAGATGTATATGCCATGAACATGAATTTTGAAGTCACTTACCCCTAGCCCAGATGTCATCAGAGTACAAAGAGGAATTGTTAAAAATGTCTTGTTATAATTGTGAAATCCTGACTGGTAGTACTGGAACCTCACATTTGTACAAACCGTGATGGGAAAGGTGTCTCTTAAAGACATTGGTACGGGGAAAAACCTCCTGACACTTAGGACAGTGCCAGTGGCACCTGTTCTTCTCCCGCCATCCATTGGCACAAAGACAGGGAATGGTGAATTTAACTGTAAGGAAAGAGAGTTCCTTCTCTTTTGCTGACATGGATTCCATAGTCTAGCTATGACTAGTAAGTAGTTAAATAAAATAAAAAAGTAATAAAAGAATATTACATTGTTAAAGAATGGGATCTGTAATATACTCACGAACAAAATATATGGCATATTTTAAGTGTCGAAGTATATGTTCTGCTGTGCACAAGACAGTTTGCCTGCAGTACCTGCAGTTCTCAGTGCCTCCATGCAGTTCTTCCTCTCAGAAACTCAAAGCAATCTGCACAAACATAGGCATTAGAATCTGAAGCGGAGGTAACCTGCCTATATAAAAAGCATTAATACCTTTGGATATTTCCCCCCAAATCATGGTCAAAGTGATGTGTAATGTGTGTAAAGTGATGTAATGTGTTAATTAATTAAGAAAATATACTTTAGGACTTCAGTCTTAATAACATTAGCCTACTTTATAATATTTCACAATACAATCCAAATCAAGCAAGCAACCAAACAAACAATCCATCAATGAATCCTTTTATTATTTACACATTTAAATGAAAGTAAGACAAAATATACAGGCTATAATCTCAATCAAACAACCAACCAAACAATCCATCAATGTATTATTTACACATTTAAATGAAAGTAAGACAAACTATATACTATAACCTAATCAAACAACCAAAGATGAAAAAACAAAATAAACAATGAACAATCAAACAATGTAGCCTAAACCATTTAACATAATACTTATTTTTAAAACTAACTATTTTTAAAACTAAGCCTCCTAAAGGGATGTTATAAAGGTGGTGGATTACTCAATGCCAATTATATATCTTGTAGCGTCGCCATTGGATATATCTTACCTGCGTGCGTCGCCATTGGACTAGGCTTGTTCGACTTCATGCAGATCTGCTCAGATCTGACTTGATGTGATGCATGCTGGGTAGTCGCAGTTGATCTCAAACAAGCCTATTGTTACTAGTTTTCCCGCTGTTTATATGTAATGTCACTTACGGAATCCCGGAATCCCATTTCCAGGTATGAGATCTTTCGACGTGTTTGACGTCACTTCCTGGACTCGTCTGCGGAAGGTCTGCGGTCTCTAAATGACTTAAAGGAACCATATGTAAGATTGTGGTCAAAACTGGTACTGCAATCACTTTCAAATGACTGTAGAGCAGTGCATCCCCTCCCCCTCGACTCGAGGTTGCCAAAACACTACTGACTTCGTGATTAGTACATAGGTGGAGGGTGGCGCATCAGGCCAAAACACCACATGACAAAAAACAACATATACATCAGTTGAGGGCTGCAACTTCACTTTTGAAATGACAATGTCCTAGCCGGACTGCTGTTGTCAGTGATATAAGTATTTGAAATGAACATGATTTCTTAATGTCTTGTGACACATCTGGGCCATTTTATGATTAACTGAAATACATTTCTATACATACGGTTCCTTTAACTCCTACTGCTCAATAGGCTTGTTTGAAATCAACTGCGTCTGACTTTGTCTGGCTTCAGGGGCATGCAGAGACCTTTGAAGGGGCAGGGGCTCAAATTTAAAAAAAGAGCACATGGAACAAAAGTCTCTTGTCTACACAGAGATCATAGGCTATAAGGCTACATCTTACTGATTAAATTCAAAGCTAATTTTAATAGCCCTAGAAATCTAGACGCTAATCTAGCGGCAGCAAATATGTTATTGCCTAGTCTGGCTTGTCAGGCTATAATTTTAATGTTTATCACAGTGAACTACCACCATTAGAAAACTGGTGTCTTGCAGATTCACGTGCTGTGCGTGTGGCCACTGAGTGAAATGTAGCCTACTGTAAACAACGACGTGTGGAGTTGGGTTAGTTAAAATGGCTTATGACAATTTAGAAAAGGTTTGCCTACTCTGTTTTATGAACTAGGTCTACTAACCTAAACTACTATAACATAGTAACCTAATCAGAATATGTTATGAACGTTCAGCCTTCGAAGCTGCCAGGTTATTGAAATGGATGGACCATGACATGGTTAAAACGGGTTTGATAGCCTACTTCATTAAACATGAAACAACTTTAAACATTTTATTCTCTATCTCTAAGCTGAATACTATTGCATGTTCAGATAGGCTAACTGCCAAGTGACCTTACCGTGCTCCCAAACGTCTCCGAACCATCACTGGCTTTGAAAGAAAGTCCCCTCCTATGATGAATGTGAGTAAAGCCCTCCCTGATGAACTTAATGCTTTTTATGCTCGCTTTGACATGAAAAACACAGACTATATTGGACTAGCTGCAGCATGTGAAGCAAATGAGGATGCACCTTTCTGTGTCTCTGAGGTCGATGTGAGCAATGCCTTTAGGAGGGTAAATTGTAGAAAAGCTACTGGACCGGATGGAATTTCTAACAGGGTTTTGAAATCCTGCGCTGCTCAGTTAGCTCCTGTGTTCACTTATATCTTTAACACATCATTGGCTCAAGAGACAGTTCCTACTTGCCTCAAGCAGTCTGTTATTGTTCCAGTACCGAAAAACAAAAGTCCATCATGTCTGAATGACTACCGCCCAGTAGCCCTGGCGTCTACAGTGATGAAGTGTTTTGAGAAGCTTGTGAAAAACATTATCTGCTCATCCCTCCCTGCCTCCTTCGACCCCAATTTGCTTGCTTACAGAGCCAACAGGTCTACAGAGGATGCCATCTCAAACCTCATGCACACCACCTTAACTCACCTGGAGGAGGGGAATGGGAATTATGTGAGGATGCTGTTCATTGACTTTAGTTCAGCATTCAACACGATAGTACCTCTCACCTTGGTCACAAAGATGAAGGCCTTAGGACTGAACACCACCCTGTGTCACTGGATATTTGACTTCCTCACCAACCGTTCACAAGTGGTTAGAGTGGGGGTCTGACATCTGACTCATTAACCATCAGCACTGGTGCTCCCCAAGGCTGTGTTTTGAGTCCACTGCTGTACAACATCTACACACATGACTGCAAAGCCAACAGTAGTCATACCTCCATCATCAAGTTTGCAGATGACACAGTGATCTTGGGCCTGATTAGTAACAACAATGAACAGTTCTACTTGGATCAGGTTGATGAGGTGGCACAGTGGTGTCAATCTAACAGCTTGACACTGAATATCAATAAAACCAAGGAAATGGTAGTGGATTACAGAAGGCAGCAGCAGAACTACAGTTACACCCCACTAATGATCAGCGGGCAACCTGTAGAGAGAGTCACAAGTTTTAAATACCTTGGTGTCCACATTACTGAAGACTTAACATGGACTGTTAACACTCAATATGTTCTGAAGAAGTCCAGACAATCCACTCTACTTCCTTTCAGCTAAGGGAAATTCAAAGTTTCTACATCCATCATGAAGGCCTTCTACACTTCAGCGGTTGAGAGTGTTCTAACTGGTAGCATCATCACCTGGTATGGGAACTCCACAGTTAGAGATTGTAGTACTCTGCAGAGATTAGTGCGCTCAGCTGAACGTACTATAAGAACTCAACTCCCTGCTCTACAAGATATCTATTCCAGAAGAGTACTCCTAAGAGCCCAAAAGATTCTGAAGGACTCTTCTCATCCTAACAATGGATTATTGTTAGGATGAGAAGAGTCCTTCAGAATCTTTTGGCTACCGCTGAAATCAAGAAGACGCCTATGTAGTCACAAAGCCAGAACAGAGACTCAGGAGAAGTTTTTATCCCCAGGCCATCCGAACTCTGAACTCACACTATACTGACTTTGCACTCATTCACTCCTCAGCACTCATGACCCCCCCCCCACACACACACCCACCCACACACACCTACAAGACTTTTAGCACTTTTACATCCCTCTCCCTATGCTACAGACCTTTTATTTATTTTTCTTATTTCATCACACGTCAAAACACACACACACACACATATCTGACTTTCTCCAACTTTTTGCACACTTTTTTATTTATTACTTTTGATTTCTCCTCCATCTACCCATGTCCTTGATTGCCTAGCCTTTCTGCCCCCCCACCCCACCCCCATCCCCAACACACACACTTACATCATCACTGTCATCACTTCACATACATACAGCACTCCTCTACATACTTGCTGCACTCCCCTCCCCACATACACAGCACATTGTCTTCAGGATCTTCTCCAACACACATCCTCTACATACTTACAGCACACTGCCCACACCTACCCACACACACAGTCACTGCTCCACTCCACTCCCACACACACATCTTCACTGTCATCACTCACATACATTACATACAGTACTCTGCTTGCAATAGTAAGTCCCTGACCCCCAACACACACACACTTACATCATCACTGTCATCACTTCACATACATACAGCACTCCTCTACATACTTGCTGCACACTTCCCCACATACACAGCACATTGTCTTCAGGATCTTCTCCAACACACATCCTCTACATACTTACAGCACACTGCCCCACTCACATACATTACATACAGTACTCTGCTTGCAATAGTAAGTCCCTGCCCCCTACATACACAGCACATTATTTCATCAGGAAGCTTCTCCAACACACATCCCCAACATACTTACAGCACACTGCCCCCCCCCCCCCCCAATACACAGCACATTGTCTCATGAGGAAGCTTCTCCAACACACATATTGCACACTGCCCTCTCCCCACATACACAGCACACTATCCCATCTCCCCTGTCATCCCCCAACACACACACCAAGACCCTGGCAGTTAGGTTAGCCCCTTGAGCCGTGGATCTGCCCAAGGTTTCTTCCTTGGTAAGGGGAGTTTTTCCTTGCCCCTGTTGCTCTTGGGTGCTCCTTGTTGGTGCCCCCACCCAATCCCAATCCTCCCCACCTTTTTTTATGCAGCCCTTTGCCACTTAATCTACTAAACCCCTCTTCTACTGCACTTTTTACCCCCATTAATGCACAAATAGGCTGACACCAGACATAATTTCACTGCATTTCTTACTTCCAGTAACTATATGCATGTGACAATAAACTTCCTTGTATCCTTGTATCCTGCAGCACTGTGCCTGCGTGCACCTTCTGAGAGTTCACTGAATGTATGACGTCACGGATTGGTGGCCGCAAGGCATTTCAATTAACACAGACAATTGTTATTTTTGTAAATTTCAAATTTCACAAACTATTAATGAGACATTTTAGCGAATATTCACATTGGAACTAGTGGAAGTATTACAAATTTTAAAAAGTAAAAAACGGGTCTTGTCAAAAGAGCACTTGGACATCAAAGGGGCAAAAGGGCAGGTGCTAGAGCCCCTGTAGCCCGCCTTCTCTGCACGTGCCTGTCTGGCTACGTCAACGTGATCTTCAGAGGCGGGAGGACCTACAACAGAGGGCAGCTCATCCCGGACAAACAGGCCTGCCTGACGTGACTCGCGGAATTTTGTTTGCAATAAATACAGCATAACTAAATAAACCACTGTTGTCATACAGTTACTGGCCTGCATTGTAGCACATAAATTCAATATCAAGTGTTTTCCCTATATGTGTGTCTATCTATTTAACCAACAGCAGAAAATAACAGAATCCAAACGTTTTTAGTAGGCTAGCCTACCATTGTTGCAGAAATCCCATATAAGAAGGTATCCCTTCGATTTTGGTTCATTATCGCATATTCCAACATAAGGAAGCAGCATGAGACACCCGTCAAAATAGTCATGGAGGAGATTCCTCCCAAATGGCCCGATCACATCTTTGAACCGACGTCATGAGGGGGGGGGGGGGGGTCGTGCAGACCGTGGAAGGCAACTGCAAGATCTGTCTGTAGGCGAAGACTCCCGCGATGACCTCCTCCTGGTGACACGGTCGTAAGTCCCTCCCCGGCTGACAGAAGTCGGACAGGATTTTTAACCAGTAAGCATTGCGTCCATCCAGGGGCGCAGCTACCCATTTTTGAGGGGTATGCAACAATATTGGCGCCCCCAAAAAAAAAAAAAAACACAAACAACTAAAGCAAAACAAAAGGCCAATAATTTACACTATTACTGTGCATTAGTGTCTATTGAATGTTTTTAAAGAAATGCTGCCAATTTGATGTTTAACTTGATAAGTATCGATAAATGGTGCATTGCCACTTTAAGAGAGTCTAAACGGTTCTCATAATGTCCTTTTGCCAGCTATTGCTCACAATGGATGAGGCTGATAGGCACTCTAGCCTTGTTTGTTTGCACCACATTGACAACACAATATTAAGTTATTACAAAGAGCCTTCATTGTTATATAGGATATTGAAACATGTAATGAGTTGCTGCTAGCATGACATTTCTGTTTGCAGTTGGCCATTAAAAGTGCAGTATGAGCATGGTAGCCACCTAGCTATCTGAATGAAATAGGCTACGCTTAAGCTACGCATTATGCTTAAGAAATGCTATTTAGTCATATTTGCGAGCCTCCAAGTACAGACGTCATCACTTTAAATCCTACCTGTTGCCTTTTACCGTCCACTTATTTAACTGCTGTTGCATCCCTTGACATGCAATCTCCTTTTCCCTCTTTCTTTTTCTATTTTAAGTCGTCAACAGCTGCATTTGTCCCCAGGTCCATTGAACTGTTCAATGCCTCACTTAAGGGAAGAGGAGAGATAGACTTCTCTGCATAGTCTGTCTGCCTCTTCACCCCCTCCATGTTTGGTACTGTCTGTCCACTAGCCACTTGTACCACTGTCTTTATGCCTCACTGTTTGCGTGCTATATTAGCACATCAGCACATATGCATAACCCCCCCTCCATGCCACAGCCGAACTGTGGCCACACTTATACATTTTCTTAAATAGTTAAATATATAGATATATAGACTTTACTTTACTTTATTTCTGCATTGTTGCACTGTTGACTTACTAATTTGCACTATCACCATGACCACTATCACCATTGCACTACCACCATGACACTCATTCACACAGATCACCTTACCATACCTTACTATGCACAGAAATCACAGGCTCAGTCCCTGCCTCAGTCATTGCAAGCGCCTCTGATTTATTAATCACCACTGTGTGGATACTGTTTTTAGAATTGATTTAGATTAAGTGTTAGTATAATTTGTATTTTAGTATATTTTTATATATTGTATTAAGTGTTAGTATAATTTGTATTTTAATATATTTATTTATTATATTTAATATATTCTTTATCTTCTACTGTCCTTACTGCTTAGTTGTGTTTTTATATTATATACATTAATTACTCTTTCTGCTGTTAAAGAATGTGTTTGTGTTGT
Organism: Alosa alosa; assembly: GCF_017589495.1. Classification (NCBI taxonomy): domain Eukaryota; kingdom Metazoa; phylum Chordata; class Actinopteri; order Clupeiformes; family Clupeidae; genus Alosa; species Alosa alosa. The sequence goes on from NC_063199.1 coordinate 16,568,036, forward strand.
ATGTATGATTCTGCTGAGACCTCCTGGGGTCCCAGTAAAGTATCTATCTATACTTGAATCCAAACAATACGGTTATCTCCCTACGGCGCGAAAGAGAGATTACGTCAAAGCTAGCTTCCCTCCAACCAAACAAGCTAACCATTCTTCTTACGGGTAACCAACGTTACGGACGAGGTAGTGGAGTCTGTTTTGCCTTTGTAGTGTTTATGTAGATTACGCAGAAGCTACAATATCGGCACAGGATATATGTTATATGAAGTTATGGTATTTCACAAAAATCCTAGAATGAATGGGCTTCTATTGGAGTTAGCAGAGAGGTGGTCCCTCCAGCCTACGTCGATTCTTCTACTTCCGGGAATTCGCCTGCCCCCTTGCCGTAAACCGACTCACACATTACGTGACATGAATGATGCGGAATGATGACGTTTTCACTGGGAAAAAGATTTTTCCGATGCCCATGAACGCTAGGTGAGACTGCGCAGTACACTTGGCTATCAACTGGAAAAGTGCTTCTAATTGACTTCGCTTGTCTCTGTTGAAGTCTATGGGATCTGTTTGTCCATTTCTTTTACTGTCTATACTTCAGCCAATAAAGTTTGAAATTGACCGCAGCCATCTTTATGAAAATGGCGTTTCATGGGTGCTCGTTTCTGGCACCAGCTAGAATTAGCCAATTAGGTTCCACGTTACAGACGGGGCCAACATAAGGTACAATGGTATGTCGTTTATGAAGATTGGATATTACCTCAGAGGAAAATAATTTTTTTGGGTCACCTACCCTCGTTACAGGCGCAAATGTATTTCATTGGTTGGGATAACATTTTGGGGATGGTGGTGTAGAAGTTTAGCCTGGTCCTACCAGACCCGTACATTTCATAATGTACGGAGAGTCTGGCCACTTTGCATTGCCAAGCGTTAACTATTGGATCTGCCCAGAGACACTCTGGATCGGCCATAACCAATCGCTAACGTTTAGTCGTGGCGTATGTCATGGCTCAAACTAGCGCACGACCTACGTCATCATTCTCAGCTACTCCCTCTGTTTGCTGATTGGACCTGCAGATTTTTGCAGGAGAAAACCTGTGAATATACCGCAGACCCAGACGACGTACTGAAGGGAAATGAAAATTGAGCGGAAGTATGTAAGAGGGCGGAGCCAGGCTAGTAGAAGTTTGCCCCTTGTCTCGAAATCCTATAATGTGATAATATAATAAACACGGCGAGCATTGAGTAAGGATTCACTTTATGCTATACACTGCGTTCCAAATTACATTCTCAGATTTTCATAAATAGTTGATGCAAATATATATATATATATATATATATACAAAGAGAAGCACAAGTCCAACTTCTCCAAAGTTGACGCCAATGCCGATTCAAACAACCGCTCTTCGTTCGCCATAGCCACCTTCCTTGTTGTTCACCGTCGCAGGACTGTCGTTATCTTGTTAAGCCCGCCTTAAGACTCTCTAACAAAATAGAGCGCTGTGATTGAATAACATCCACGGTGTTAGCCAATAGAAATCCCTATGGTTTGATACTAGACGTACAGGCTGAGCAAATTAATTTGCCGCCGCTAGGGTGCGTCTAGATTTCTAGGCTAGCGAAAACCCAGAAACAGCGAAGGAATAACCAGACCTGCATAGGGCTTCTTTAACATAGGACCCCTTCATTGATATCACCTTCACAATTCTTGCATTCCTGGAACTTGTGAGTTCTTGGAGAGTTTCTGTTTTAATGTCTTTGCAGGATAGCCTAGAGCTGCTGCTTGAATGTGAACTGCCTCCCACCCTCATAGATCTTTTGCTTGATGATGCTCCAAAGGTTCTCAATAGGGTTGAGGCAGGGGAAGATGGGGGGCCACACCATGAGTTTTTCCTTTTATGCCCATAGCAGCCAATGACCCAGAGGTATTCTTTGCAGAATGAGATGGTGCATTGTCATGCATAAACATGATTTTGCTACGGAAGGCACCGTTCTTCTTTTTTTGTACCACGGAAGAAAGTGGTCAGTCAGAAACTCTAAACATTAGGGGTTTGCACGGCGTGTCATCAGATCTGGACGTTGCCATATTGGAGATACACGCCTCATTAGAAAGCATTAGGCACTGAAGTAAATCCCAAACACAGTCAAGGAAAATGGTTAATTATTGCCGTGTTTTAGGTGTACCAATAGGTCCGACTGAGAAAAACATCTGGTGTAGGTATCGACTTCCAAAAGTTATTAAAAAACCAGGGAGAAAGGAGAATGTCAGAAGTTATCAGAGGAAGGCGGGCACTTGTGGTTAAACTTGGTACTTCGTCTCCCTCACCCAACTCATATGGATCTGCGCTGCCAATAAACCGTAATTTCTCAAAATATCGCACATTTTCTTGTGGTCCAAGTCCTGTCCTATATGCCTTTGCATCTTAGACGCATTTTGATGAGCTTATCTGTTGTTTAGAAACGGCTACAATCACGTAAGATATCCAAATTGCATAATACTCCATTCACTGAGTATCGCCAATATGGCCGTGCGTGCTGGGTTACCATGGTTACCGGCCAGAACGTGACGTCCGTGCAAACCCCTAATACTTTTCCGAGGTCATTTTCACACTGTCAGGGACCCTAAAGGTGCCTACTAGCTCTCTCCCCATGATTCCGGCCCAAAACATGACGCCACCACCTCCTTGCTGACGTCTCAGCCTTGTTGGGACATGGTGGCCATTCACTGACCATCCTAGGGACCACCTAGGGTTGCATGGCACTCATCCGTAAACAAACTGTTTGAAAATTAGTCTACATGTATTCCTGAGCCCACTGCAACCGTTTCTGCTTGTGAGCATTGTTTAGGTGTGGTCAAATTGCACACTTGCAAACTTCTTGAGGATGCTACACCTTGAGGTTCACGGGACTCCAGGGGCACCAGCGGCTTCAAATACCTGTTTGCTGCTTTGCAATGGCATTTTAGCAGTTGCTCTCTTAATCCTATGAATTTGTCTGGCAGAAACCGTCCTTATCATGCCTTTGTCTGCACAAACCCGCCTGTGCTCTGAATCAGCAACCAATTTTTTCACAGTACAATGATCACACATGAGTTTTCAGAAAATATCCAATGTTTTCATACCTTGTCCAAGGTAGTGCACAATTTCACACTTTTTTTTCACCCTTTTTCTTTCCCATATTGCATGAAACCTGTGGCATGCTTAATAATGTGGAACATCCTTCTTAAGTAGTTTTCCTTTGATTGGGCTCACCTAGCAAACTAATTATCACAGGTGTCTGAGATTGATTTCAATGATCCAGAGCCCTGATGGCCTCCTTACACCAAACAACTTTGACAAGATTTGGGAAAGATTCTTGAAAGATTGGAGTCTTTTGAGGGAAAACTTGAATGGGGGGCTTTAGTTAAAAGACTACAATCTTTCAAGAATCTTTCCCAAATCTTGTCAAAGTTGTTTCGTGTAATGTGGCCATGAGATGCAATACCATCCATGAGTTTAATTGAAAAAAAAAAAAAAATGTTTATGACAATTTGCATAATAATTTGGAACACGGTGTACAAATAATGATACCTAATTGCTTTGGACTGGCTATTGAAGGGATATTCCCCAGTTCAGTGGAGAAATTAATGAAACATGGCGATTTTCTAGGCTGATTTGGCATGGAACTTCAGGCGTAATAATCCAGTCACTAACCAATTCGTCTGCTGCAGCTCAACCTTGTTGCTGGAAGTTAGCCTACGGGGACTATTTTCAGGTGCTGCATGATATCATTGTGCTGCTGTGCCCATGGTGTTCCTTGATTATTACGCTGGAATGAGAGTAGTTCCATGTCAAATCAGCCTAGAAAATCGCCACGTTTAATTTTCAGTTGGTCTTATTACACTTTCTAACTTGAGAGAAGACAAGTTTTAAATAGGAAAATTACCGGAAATCTTTTAAACGTGATGCTAGCAGCAGGTGAGAAGCTAATGGTCTAATCAGATTCCATGATCTATGCTAGGCTGGACCTAAAACTGGTATCGCCAGACTCAAAAACAGCTGGATGAACTGGAGAAAGAAAATGAGTGTAATTTCCCAAATAGAGGAATATCCCTTTAAGTGTGCAATATGTATAGCCTAGAAATCTAGACGCACCCTAGCGGCAGCAAATTAAATTTGCTGCCAGGGCTAGTCTAGCAACTCTCCGTTGGCTTGTGAGCTCGAAAAATTAAACTTCTATCAGGCCAATCAAATCGTGTATAGAGTCGTTAGGCGGGCTTAATATCATGATTGATGGCAGATTTGCAACGGTTTGGCTTTAATTCCCTGCTACTTGAAAACAAATAAGATAATGTTGCTGTTGGCGAACAGTGTGACACGAGTTAAGCTTTTATTAAGTTGGCAAAAGTTTGAACTAGCCAACTAGCTCCGCTGGTGGGAAACGCATAGGACTCATAGCGCTGTCCTATTGCGTGCAGAGAGAATTTGAAAGACAACCAATTATCCCGCCCCTCGGACTGAGCACTGCGAACAGTGTGTAGGCTTTCCAATTAAAATATAATTATAATTAAGTAGACATGGGACGTAAGAAACTTGTGGATAGCTGGATCTGCACTCAGTGTGAATTTGCAGTTTGTTAAACCTTCATTTGCAGGCAGACAAAATGATGCCAACGCAAATGAATTATCACACCTGTTAAACTCTCGGAGGGACGAGGATTTGGGGCAGCTGTGTTTGGTTAGCGCTTCGGACTTGTAACCAGAGGGTTGCAGGTTCGAACCCTGACCAGTAGGCACGGCTGAAGTGCCCTTAAGCAAGGCACCTAACCTCTCACTGCTCCCCGAGCGCCGCTGTTGTTGCAGGCAGCTCACTGTGCCGGGATTAGTGTGTGCTTCACCTCACTGTGCGTTCATTGTGTGCTGACTGTGTTTCACTAATTCACGGCTTGGGATAAATGCAGAGACCAAATTTCTCTCACGGGATCAAAAGAGTATATATACTTATACTTACTTATACTGGATGTCTCGGTTCCCAGTCCGTCCCTATGCCCATTATTCTTCCAGTCACCATCCCAGTAATCATTCCAGTCACTGTCTACGTTCCCATCTCTACAGCTGTCCCAACCTCTATTCCTAAACCTGTGTCTGAGTCTGTCGTGTCCGTGTCTGAGTCTGTCGTGCCTGAGTCTGTCGTGTCCGTGTCTGAGTCTGTCGTGCCTGAGTCTGTCGTGCCTGAGTCTGTTGTGTCTGTGTCTGAGTCTGTCGTGCCTGAGTCTGTTGTGTCTGAGTCTGCCTGCGCCCTGCCCAGCTCAAGTCTGCCATGATTGTTCCTGCTCTGCCCCATTGGACAGTCGTCCTGAGCCTGCCTGCCAGTTCCTACCTGCCTGATCCAGGGGATTTCATCATCTCTAGTACGGTACATAATATTCAGAGAATGCAGAGATTTTTTTTCTAAACAAGGGACAGGCTGAAAAAACATATTGGATGGCCGTGGTCTTTTGGGCCTCAGATGGCACTGCATCAAAACCAGAACTGTTTCTAGAAAATTATTATAACCGATAACCATTCTCTATGAACACAGTCTTTGGAACACAGGTTTTGAGCAGCATATTCTCCAATCTTTTCCCGTCTTTTTCAGGGAAGACTTTGGATATTACAGGAAAACAGTGACAAACTGCACTCTCCAAGTGCTAAAATGGCCTGTATGCAGTCCAGATTTCTTACGCTTCGCGTCGGGCCGTTTTACCATTTAGAATGTGTATTAACTTTGTCTAGTAGTCGAACGGCGTGTCGTCCATTATCCTTTACATGGCAACATGGTGGTGTAATATCATAGAAGAATTATACATATCACTAGTCTAGGGTAGGATCTGGGCTTCCAAATGAATACCTGAGTATGATCCAAGTCAACTAGATCCACATTAGACTCAAAGTCACTTACATACTTTGTTAGAGGTAGTCGGTGATCCATGCAGCCAGGTGGCAGTCCACCCCATCTCCTTCCAGCTTCATCCTCAACAGTGCTGGCTGAATTATATTAAAAGCCCCTTAAAAGAGCACCCATTGAAAGTGAGCTAAAAGTGTCTCTTTTGAGAATTGGTTTGGTGTCAACCAGGCTCAAAGTGAGTAATTCACAGTATTTCTTCTGCTCAGTTGTAGCAGTTAAAGCTACCACCAGGTGTCGACATTTTACCCTTTGGTGATATGAAACAGGATAGTGCATGGGCCATACTTTACAAATGTTTTTTTTTATTTATGTAGTATTACTGCAATTAAAAACAGACATAAAAATGGCGAGACAGCAGCAGAATCAAAATTCATGAATAAATCAGAAATGAAAACTCCCATAAATGATGTTTTAAAATAATGCTTATTAATAATAATAATAATAACAATGTAGTGATATGAAAACATTTTTTAAAATCTTTTGTTTTTCAAAAAGATTTAAAAAGGTTTCATGGTATCTGAATGTGGTTGCCTTAGGCAGCACAATGCATTAGTGCAGGATGAGCTGTCAGAAAGGATTATTTTAGCCAGGCCAGTCAGCAGAGGGGTTGGGCTCCACTTCACTGCACTGAATCTAGGCTTCTTCATTGTAGAGAGAGAGAGAGAGAGAGAGAGACAGCAAAGAAAGGAGCCATTTCTCAAGGCAATCACACACTAAGCAGTGCTTTTGGAGTGCTCCACTATCTGGCCTCGGTGTAGAGCTTGAATGTTGACAGCATGCGTTGCCCCCCATCTTGTACTCCTGTGAGAAGTGAGGACTTACTGTTAAGGTACGGGTGCACATTTCCTCCCATCGTTGCAGAATCTGGTTTCCCGCCTATGATTTGTGTTTTCTTTGTGTCTGAGGATGTGTTGCTTTCAGCTCTCTACCTATAGGCCTTGTTTTTCATCATCAATGGAAATTGGGCATGCATTTTACTGTGGTCTGGACTGTAATTGCTATTGTTAATCTTAAAAGACAGAAAAATAACAGTGTCCCTGAAAGGCATAACATTTAAAAATATTGTCCTGTTTAATATGTGAAAATATCTTCCTGTTTAAAGATAACAAGATGCATATATCTCTTCTCAGGATTAGGTAACTGAAGTATCTCCTTGTTTTGTTGTTATAATGCACATTGTTAGGCTGAATCATGGTGTTGCCTGTCATGTAATCAGCAACATTTGAATCAACATTACCTGATAAATGTCATCTATCATGACATCTGGCTGAGGGGTGAGACAATATTCAGTTTTAAACACCTTTTAATTAACCTCTGCCTTCCACAAATAGGCCTAAGCATGTGAAGAACTACTGAACTTGTGTGGTTGATGTTATGTGATTGGTGCCTAGTATTCATAAGGATGGACTAACTAAACCAACACGCGTGACTGGTTTTCTGTGTCATCTTTGCCAGAGCCGGTCATGTGGAAATGTAGAGGGTTAAAGGTTCCTAGACTAGTGGTGAGGCTTGTAGAGTAACCTAGGTTAACAAAAACATAAACATGAACAACATTGTAAGACTATGGATAAATGTAAGGGGATTAGTAGGCCTAGGTTTAATATGGTGAAATAGGATTAGGTGAGATCACAGACTGGCTACAGGTTCAGTAACCTAAACAAATCATTAATTGATTGCGCAGCGAGTTCATTTAGGCTACATTTTGATGTTTTTGTATTGGAAATGGGCATAATCCGAGTGGCTAATTGTGAAGTGTCCCGCTGGGTTTTTCAGGCTATTCCCAACCCCCAGCACCACAACGTCTATAACGTCCAAACTGTGTGTGTGTGTATGATTTGTTTGCTGTTTTAAGAAGATAGGTTGTTTTAGATTTTCAAAATGATTTGATCCCCACTCCTGCTTTATTTAGCAGCTTGTTTCAGTCTATTCCAGTATTTCACGAGGTGCTATCCGGAACAACATCTTGCTATGTAGCCTAGTTTACAATGGTGCCCACGATTAAAGTAACGTCATTTGCATAACATCGCAATGTTATTTGTAAAACAAAAAAAATATTTAAATAATTCAAATCCCCCTGTGGTTTCAGAATGGGTGTTTCGGTAGCCTATGGTTTGCAGAGAGAGAGCCACGCCTCCGTTAAAAGGCCATTCTTCTGACCCATTTAGTTTAGCTAACATCATCTTTCGCCATGAGGACAAATTTTCGGTTAGGATTTTGGGAACAACAATGAAAGAGCGGAGAGAAGGGACTGGGTAGTAGTAAAGAATCTTTGGCTGAGGAGGGGAGGCCTTGCACCTGTCTTTCTATGACATATCTAGCGCAGTAGCTGAATCACACAAGCGGGGGGAGACAGTCGCGCGTGTTTCGTATACCACAGTGGTAGCTAGTTAGCTACATGCAACCATGACTTCTGCATATAGTCTTGAATACCATCCGGATATGAAAGCCGATAGTCGATTGCTGGGTTCTTGTGATACCATGTAAGTAATTTTGCCTTTCTAAACTTAATAATAACACACTGAGGGTAATAGCGTGGCGTTATTTTGGGCTACCCAAATTATCCAGGGAGCGTAACGGTATCAACCCTTCACTAGCTAGCTCGTTAGCTAATGTTGAAATGCTAACTACTTGAAACTCCTGGTTATTGAACATCTTAACTTGCAATAGAATTAAAAGTAATGTTAGGATTATTTGGGCCAATATGATTTATGTCGTTAAAACGTATCAATCCTTGACTGTCTGGCTTGCTCGCTAGTTCTACTTCAATGTGTGAAAGGCATAGCGTTATGTTAACGTTTGTTAGCAGTCAGCGTCTCGTGATTCAGCCTGTCGTTTTCACGGTGGTGTTGATCAACCGATTTAAGATGGGTGTATCAAGAAGACTAGCGCATTGGCGAAAGCCATTTTTGAGGGTTGTGTATGGAAATGAGGAAGTCACGTTAACCTTCTGGCTAAGTTCACTTTAAAGTGCGTTGTTAACATGCTAGCTGAAGTGGCTAACGTTAACTGTAGTGTGAAGGGCGAGATATGGAGGTTGCTATGTTTATTAGGAAACATATGATTTACCATTTAAATAAAAGATCACCTGATAGATTTAAAGGAAAATGTAACTTGTTTAATTCATATGAATAAACAGTTCGGTCCATCTGTGTGTGGTTAAGCGAATTAATGTCCAGCCCGCGCGGCCACCTCCCCTATTTTGCTCAAATTAACGTTAGCTAACTAGCTATGATGCTACATAATATACGTATTCTGGAAATAACGTTAACGTTACCCAAATATTTTTTGTAGTGTTTACTGAACACCCGTTTTAAAATATTTAAATGGATGTGTTGGTTGTGCTCATACGAATATTTAACGATATCTATAACTTGGCATTTATTTGGGCTTTGAGGTTGGCTAGCTCGCTTTGGCTCACGTAATGGAGGCTGGGGACACATGGGCACGTGTTAACTTAGTTGCTTAATGCAATTGTGTAAGTGGTGTTTCAATGCATATATATATTGTTGCAGTACATTATTGTCAAACTGTGTTATATACGTCCACTATGTGTCATTTTCCCCAAATATTTCAGTTGGGTGTGTTTTACACTGCTTTTGTTTAGGGTACTGTGCGCTTGTTGTCCCTGGGAGCAGATATAGGACAGGTAATGTAGGTAATGCAGTCTATCTAGCTAATGTCCATTAAGGTTGGGAGTTCTTTGCTGTCCATGGGTTCTGGTTTCACCTTGATGTCAACCCACAGCTGTTCATAACACGTGTCTTCCCACACCACGCAGCACGAATACATCGTGATCATTACAACATTGTGATCATAAGAGATGTTTTTTATATGTATAAGCTTACATGTAAACTTATTCTTGAAGCTAAATAAGAACTTGTTGTTTCAAGTGCTGTATATTAAGGCACTAGTAAAGCAATGGATTTTGCTGACATTACAGGACGTGTGAGAGCCTAACTTAACTTGTGCAATAGCATTGCAAACCACATGCTTGGTGACATCAATAGTCTCTAGCATATGGGCTGTTAGCAACTTGAATTGAATTCTGTAGGTTAGATTCACGATTCCTACTTGTATAGCTTGGGTTTTGCCTATTTTGAAATAGAAATGCATCTCCACAATGTAGGCTAATTAATGTTGTTAATTAATGAGTGGTAGAAAAGGTGTTAGGCACGTTTCTTAGCCTGAACATTGTAGAGATCAGAGATAGTTTTGTGCTTGTTTTTTTTCTTCTCAGATTTTTAAAATTCATATCATGGGTCTTCATGTTTTGTCTGAGATTCAGTTGAAGTATTTTCAATAATTTGTGTAGATCTGTGAATGTTCAGTACACTAATGTAAGAGCTTGTTTACGCTGACAGCAGTGTGGGGGAATATCTGCTCCATATGGAAGCTTTGTTATTTTTGTGGGCTTTGTATTATTCACATTGGGTTTTGAGAGGATCTTGTGTTTTAAGTTTAAAATGCTGTGGTTTGGCTCTCCCAGGCCTCCAGACTAATCAGACATGAAACTGCACACGATACCTTGTGTTAACACCATAGGACCGAGCATGTAGCTGTCAAGCATAGCAATAAAACAGATTAATTAGTGTGAACTTCAGAGTGCTTAATAGACTACTAAAATTAGGTCTAACCAGAGAGTGGTCTTCATGTTTGACAAAGGTCACGAAAATGCCAAGGGTATAGACCTATTCATACAGGAGTTGGTGAAAATTATGTTATTGCAGCATATGAGATTGTGTTTAAGACGGAACTCATTGCATGTAGCCACCTCATTCACTGCTCTAAGAGTCTACATGTCTATTTGTAAACACAATTCTGTGCCTTTCAGTTATACAGTTGCCTCATCTTTTTGATCTTGTATTGAGAACTTTTCATACGTTGATATATTCCTTAGTGAGTGAAAGACCTAATTAGATTGTCTGTTTTAATTGAATTTGTCATGAGGCTAAGTAGGCCTACCCTCCACTAGGCCTCAGTAACTATTTTTGGTGAAACTTTCCCACATGGGACTCTACTGTAGCCAGGCTCAGTTTTGTTGGGTTTATGGAGGTTGAACATTATTGTCTCTACAATTGATTTGATGAAATGGGAGACAGGACAGAACTGCTAATAAACAATACATTCCTATGGCTTTCATTTACAGTTGGGCACAGCTATCTTGGGCATTTGAATTCGGGGTACACAGGGTTCAAAAGAGTTACAACTTCAAGGGGGCGTTCTAATTGCAACTTCTCATTTATGTAACTAATGATATTTCAATAAGGTTTAATTTTTAGTCAAAACACTTACCCTGATTGTGAAACTCCCTGTAGTTATAGCAATTGTATTGTTTTTACCACAACAAACAGATAAATATTGATTATTGTTATCGGCCCTAAAATTCCATATCAGTGCATCTCTTGTCCACTATACTGTCAACAGAAATTGACAAAAGCTGAGTATATCGGCTTGCTCAGCTAGTGGGGAAGTAGAAAGTATAGCAATTCCCAGGTTCGCCAATTCCAGGTCGATTGAGCCATAAAGCCATTGAGGATACTGTCAACGTGTTATTGGGAAGGCACACCTGGGCGTACAATAGAATAAGCCTACTGATTTAACTGAATAAGATTGTTGACCGTTTGACACAATCATGGTGTTTATACAAGTACCTTGGTACAAATCTACTAAATGATTTAAATCACGGTTTGATAGGCCACTGTTTACAGGAAGACTGTCCTAGTTATGCCTACTCCATTCTTTTGCAAGCAACCAGTGTGTGGAATTATTTACTCGATTAACTTTGAAATATATAATTGTCACACACATGATTTTAAAATAATCTGAAATCTGAAGATGTGTGCACAATATATTAATGATGCATCACATGCTTGAAGCTCTGGCTGGCTAGTCTGCTATACATTTGCTTGGTAAGATGCTGAGTGGTGTATGGCTTTGTTCCTAAAAGTTAAATAAGTAAATAAATAAATAAATAGGTCAAAGGGGAGACATATATTAGACATCGATAAAATGATAGTGATTATAAATGGGATGACAAAGATAATGCTGATGTGCTTGAATTGAAGACAAATTTGCATCAAATGTAAGTAAAAGTAAAAATCCCTTGAGGGGTAACAATGAAGTCGATCGAAAAGTTTACAAGGTGAAACTGGTGGAAGTATTTCCCCACTTAAATTTATAGTTCATTAACGACAAAGACAATGCAGTGGCTTGTAGGTGAGTTTTTGAGGTTCATGTAGGTAAACAAAACCCCAAGGCACTGTAATGACCTGATGATGCAAACAGCCAAAACTAGGAGCTATCTCAACAGTCGAAGGCAAATTTCCACATGCCTGGATGTGCAATGCAAATTTAATGGTGAAGGCTTTTTGATAACTTGTCAGTTTTGATAGAAGTAGCTTTTACATTTATTCACTTTGGTGCTGTAATTGAATGGATTTATTGCGTATTCTAACAAAAGCAAGTAGTTTGATGGCAAAGCTGACTGTTTCTATACCTTTCAGTTTCAACAGTCTTTTGAGACAGTCATCTGCCAAGGCTTTCATCAGACCTGAGGCGAGGAGTGTGGAGGAGAGAGGAGGAGTATGTAGCAGTAACCTGACCTTTCTGTTCTGGCTCGCAGCCTTATCCAGGCACGAGGTGTCATTTGCTTGCAGTTAAACAAGTATTTGAGAGGAAGCCAGTTAAACAGTGACATAGACTTTAATTGGGGTATACAGTATGGCAGTTATTAAAGATGGCAGTTACTATTTATCTGATCGCGTTCTGATATAAACCCATTTTTGGGTAATAGAAACTTGTGGGCTGGTGTGCCAGTGCGTGTTTCAACAATCTGTGAGGTAGAAGAAGGTTGTGAGTGAATCCTGTCTCAAACCACAAGTAAAAAAAATCTGTCTCTTGCTTAAGACCATGCCTTCTTAATCGAAAACTGTTTTGTAGAAGAACTTAGTCTTTACAATTTAATGAGTCCAGGTTAAAAGGCAAAATGTCTCATTTTGCGAACCGCCATGTTCTCTAAAGTTGATTTACATATAAACATGTTATTTCCAGGTAAAACTTGAAATGATTGAGATGAGTTTTGTGAAATTCAAGGGCTCACAACCTGTAATGTATTTGTTAGGTGTGTTTTGGCAGGTCCCCAACAGCACAGCTGGCAGTAGGAAATGATGCCATGGGCTGCCTATACAGGCCTTGTGCTTTTGGATTGGCTCTCACTGGCTCTGAGTAGTATTTGGTCTAGACAACGTACACATTTGTTAAGGGCGAAGTTGATCATACCTGGTGACCTCTAGGGAGTTGCATTCTGGGTTTGTCACACGTTTGGGCATGAGCACTGACAACTCGACCCCCTAACACAGCACATTTGTCATGGGCAGCCGGACTACTGGCTGGCAGGGGCAGCCTTCGATGTGTTTATGACGTCCATCTCTCACTTGGGCTATTGTGTTGCTCTGGGAATCGTGAATGGTATTTGCCAGCCTTTTCAAACAATACCCTTTTGTTAGCCCTTCTCTGTAAGGGGAGCCATAAGTCGATCCCTGTGCTGTCACCAAGCCACTGAGGAAGATATGGTCCAGCATCATCTCCGCAAATGTTTGGATTATGGTTATTGAGTTTGTCAAGAGGACCAATCTTCTGGAGGACATTGACACAGGCATTTTTTGTGGTGTTTGATTACTTGACTGCATCTTGCAAGGTTCTGGACTAACAGGAAGCCACACTTGTGGTGTTAGCAGCTACCTTTTGTTAGCATTTAAACTGGGCGATGTCATTTAAGTCCTTTAAGGATCTTGGTGTTTCAGCTGAACGTTTGAGCTCTATGTGTAAGAGATGGATAACTCGAGCACAAAGGTCTGTATAGTATTATCTGAGTCCCATGTTTCCCCATCGCCTCTGTCTTTGTGTGGTTCGTTTGATTTGTTCATGTTTTCTTCCAACACTTAATGTACTCAAAGGTATTTCTAGACTCAAGGCTATTTCATGGCTGCCCATCTTACCACAATATTACGTTCCCCATGTCATCTCAGTCAGAGATGAAGGCATGTGAGTCTGACATGTATGATGTGTCATGTTAGTCAGGTTCCTTCTCACGCCAGCTCTCCTCTCGATCATATGAAAGGGGTTACTTTTTGGGTCGGGGGTAACATTTGCATTGACTTTTTTTGACTTTTATTAAAGATGTTTTTTTTTTCTTTTTACAATTGTCTTTTTTACTTTTTATTTATGCATTGTTGGGCTGTTGTGACAAGTAAATTTCCCAGGTGTGGGATTTAATAAAATCTTATCTTATTTATCTTAGATGGAGTGTCAGTGTCTGAATGTTTAAATAGGAAAGCACATAAACTCGAATTTCCCTTCTTACAATTGATGTGTCGCTATCGTTATGTAAAACAAAATCCACTCTCTGCTCTTTCACAGCAACAGCACTGGCAACAACATGAATGGGTCTTTAGAGCATTTGGACCAGCCCGATCCAGACACAATCAAGATGTTTGTTGGGCAGATCCCGCGGTCCTGGACAGAAACAGAGCTGAAGGAATTGTTTGAGCCTTTTGGTGCCATTCACCAAATTAACATTCTTCGCGATCGCACTCAGAACCCGCCCCAGAGCAAAGGTAAGCTTGCATTAGCTGATGTCAACCACAGCTGCTACCACATCTGGCCTGCTTTACTTTCGTTTCATTTCATCCTGACCTATCTCTGGTCTGGGTATCTACATCACAGCCAGTATTTATTTATTTTTTTTTTTTTTTTTTGTGTCGTACTGTTGTTGTGATCTTTACTGATGTGTGAAGCCCATAACACCAACAGTGTCAAGATCTTCACCCCGTGCTTGCAGTAGTTTCACATGGCTGTCATGCTGCAGGGTGTCCATAGATGCCAGGGCATAGTTGGCCTCTGCTATATGCCATGGAATCTGAAGCCATGCCAAGCCGTGCCCCTCCAGTCAGTGTGCGTAAATCTATTTAGGAAAGTTTTTTTTTTTGACGCATTGGCAGGTGATTCTGTGTTGCTTTAGATTAAATTGACCGTGTGATTACCAATGTTATTAGTAGGAGTGGTTTCAATAGTGGATCTTTTAGAGCTTTAAAATTGATTAAGGTGTCACTGTCACATCCATAGCAATACCACCGACTAAACAGGGCAGGTGATTATCTCTCACCAGAAATTCAATAACACAAGTTGTATCCTTGTGATAGCAGTTCCAGCAGCAGAGCTCTGGTTCATTACTCAATGCTCTTGCTGGTTTGTCTCATTTTCAGCTCAACATGCATGGATCTGCAGTAGTACGTAACATGTGCTTTATCCAGATTGATTTTGCTGGTGAATTTCCATTGACGAGATGTTCCTATTCTTCTCCTGCAGGCCGTTACCATGACGACCACATATTTTGCATATGTGCATAACCGGTCATTGATTTCCATGGCTAATGTGAACTGAATATGTAGATATAGCGTAAGCCTGTGAATAGAGGCAGGAATAAACACACCTATTCACCTTGATGTCGTAACGGCTAAATATAACAGCCATTGAAGCCTTCGCACAAAGAGAACCATGCGCTCATTGCCGCCTTCACCAGTCGGTAGCTCCTGCAGTCGGTGGAGGCTGGCAGAATCAGCAGCAGTGGAGGGCTCTGTTATGTAGGTCAGAGACTCTGCAGTGCTCCACTTTACAGCGCTACTGACAGGCAGCCTGAGTCGCCACTGGCATTCTACTGGGACGCCAAGATGTAGAGCGCATTCCATCTCTTCTCTTGCCTGCTCTGTTGCACACACACACACCCACCCCCACCCGCATCCCCCTCCTCCTGCTCTGAGTGTGGGCATGAGCACCCTTGCGTTATGTAAAACACTGCTGCCTGTGTTGAGTGTTCAGGCCTCTGTCATGATTTTAATTCAGTCAGGTTTGAAACGGTCAGGAGCATTGTACCAGTTTGTGTCCAGTGCTCTTTGTAATCCTTTCTATAGCATCCCTTTTTGACGTTTGTCTTGTCATGTGTTTGTATGCATCCTGCCTCCACTCTGTGCTCCTTTTCTGCCGTCTCTTTAAGTCTTGTTCTGTAAATGCTCCCTCTTCTCCCGGCAGGTTGCTGCTTTGTTACATTTTATACTAGAAAGGCAGCTCTGGAGGCCCAGAATGCATTGCATAACATAAAAACCTTAGCTGGGGTAAGTTTTTTTTTTTTTTTTTTACATCTCATTTGAGCAACATAAATCAATGTAGTATGTGCAATGTAGTAAATGTGCCTTCATGTATCTTGCTTTTCACCACAATCTTAATAGAACAGCTCAAAGCCAAGTTATACCTATCTAGTATTATTTTCTTACATGAGTCATTCATTATAGTTTAATGTAGAATACATAATTGACGTCATTTTCAACCATGCAGTGCAGAGAGCAGTGTGCTATTGGCTGTAAAGGCGTAACTCGAACTCTGCATTGTTGTGCTCCTGACGTTAGCGCTCGTGCTGAGAGGACCATCTGTATTCCATGCTGGTCTGTTTTCCCCCCAAAAAAGCACATTGCCAGTTCTGGTGCTCTGCTTTATTTTTTGTGTTGCTCTTGAGAGCAGTGTCAGCCAGCCTGTAAGTAGCAGTGAAACATTTGTGCTGATATTAAGCAAAGATCATGATGTGTGGACAGTTTCAGGTGCATATCAGTAGGAATTTCTCTGAAGCGCCTTTGGATGAAGTTAAATGCATTCATTAGGATGTAAAATACATTCTATAAGTCCTTGGCAGAGCGTAATCACATTGTTTTTGGTATAGTGATTGAAAAGTAACCTCAACAGTTACTGAAATTGTCATTTAATTTTTTTTTCTCTATTTTACTAGATGCATCATCCCATTCAGATGAAGCCTGCAGACACCGACAAAACAAATGGTGAGCGGCTGTGCTAGGAACATGAAGTTGTTGTGGACCCTGTCAGCACATTTTGGTTCCTCACTGAAGCCTTTCTCTGGGTCTCATTTCTGGGATTAAATGATGAGCTTAGCTGCCTTTGGTTTTACAAAGAGACTGGAGGAAGGGCTAAAGAATTTTGGGCGGGGGGGGGATTCCCAGAAGACTTAAAAGAGAATTCCGGTGTGATATTGACCTAAAGTGTGTTGAAACATGATGCCGAGTGTGAACGTATGTCTCATAGCTCATCTTGGCTTGTCCCCTGCACTCAGAAATCTGGCGCTAGTTAGCCGATGCTACCAACAGTTTTTCGATGTGAGCGCCTCGGGCATCGGCCTAGCCATGCAAATAAATCACTGTTTTACACCATTTACGAGGCTCAAAGTAGCTCCATACTTTATTGGTAGACTTGCGAGGGCCTTGACATTTTAAAACGAGACATTGAGAACTTTGAATAAGCACTGGTTGTTTATTTACCAGACGATTTATACAGACAGTACCTTCATGAAGTTTACCGTTCACCGCCATCTTGAGTTTAGTCATGATAAGTCGAGCGACGAGTACGAATGAACAGGTATGATAAGGGACCAGATTCCAAAAATAATTCAGTGGAAATGCATGGATTCCAGTTGCTAGCAGTTGCGGTATCATGTTTCAACACACTTTAGGTCAATATCACACCAGAATTCTCCTTTAAGAGAAGGCTTCATAATGGCAGGAGTACACAGGCTACAAGCATGCAGTATGGAACTCAATTCCGGTACTTTTTTTTTTTTGTTTTTCAGCAGCTGTGGAGGACCGCAAACTCTTCATCGGCATGGTGGCCAAAAAGTATGGCGAGAATGAGGTGCGGATGATGTTCTCCCCATTCGGACAGATCGAAGAATGTCGGATTTTGCGTGGACCTGATGGTACAAGCCGAGGTGGGTAAACTGCAGTTTCTCTGATGGTTTGTGGGGGGAAAATGGCCACTGCAGCATCACGTTCCCATGGCCATCATCTGTTCTGACCATCCGGTCTGCCAGCCCTCATCCTGTTTGTCACGTGCATTGAGCGCTCTGGCCTCAATTCTGTCCCCAGATCAGCTCACCATGAACACTCAAGCAGAATTCGCTCACATTTTTGCGTACACAGACATGTACAGTCTATCTAGACCAGGGGTGTCAAACATGAGGCCCGGGGGCCAGATAAGGCCCACCAGCAGGTTTCATACAGCCCCCCAGATGTTTTGGGTAGGAAGGGAAAATTGAAAAAAAAGATCCACATCCAGTTGTCTTCAACAATTTGTTATAAGCAATATCTCTGATATGATGCATTGATTAAACCTAGCACTACAAACCATCCTCAGGAAGGAAGAAGTAGAAAAACTAACATGGAACTAGGGCATTTTAAGAGAGCGAGCTGTACCGGTATATGACAGCAGTACATTATTGTGTACTTGTTTGCTCATAAGTGATAATCAACACTCTGATGCCCATGCAGAAAAATGATAATGACCATGATGCCCCCCACTAGGTCTCATTCCAACAAATCTAGTAAGGCAAGCCAAAGTTAAGATTACTTTTGACCTAGTAAGAAAAACTGGTGCACTGAAGACTGATTCTATTGTTCTTGAAAGTTTCTTTAATTGATGCAAACTGCAATGTGTATTACATCTGCTTTTAAAAGGCAGACATTTTTCACCACAAAACAGACTTTGTTGCACTGTTTTCATATGAATGCCGGAATACCTAATCAATTGCTATTACACTTCTCCCATGTTTTCGCACGATACTCCCACTTTCCCCTCGACCTTCCCATAGATCAGTGGTTCTCAAAGTGTGGGGTGGGCCCAACTAGTGGGGAATAGACAGGTGGGGTGCCAGGAACAGGAAGAAATGCTAATAATAATAAAAAAAAAATGTGCCTCTCTTTTTTTGACAAGGATTATCATAGATTCAAAACATAAACAGAACATATGAATTAAAATAACATCCGATCCAGCCGACCGAGACGGGAAATGTAACTTGGAACCAAAATGCAAAAAAAATAATATTTGAACGTTACCATTTTGCCGGGTTGATGGGTCAAGTGGGGCTTGAAAATTCCCCACCTCAAGGAATGACAGAAAAAGTTGTGAGAACCAGATGCATATGCATGAGTAAGAAAAGCTCAGTTTGCCATTCTGCACTCCAGTGGCAGGCAAAATGCTCTTTCATCCATGTGCGGTCTGTTTATAAATACAATGCCATGTTTTAAGGTGCAAATGGCGTCAGAAACGGGCAGTAATATGACGGTAATTCTTAGAACATCTAGGCCTGAGTTTGCTTTTGTTAAAACATGAGTGCTAAAATAGAAACTATAAAATTAAATGAAATAATTATTGCCTTTTTAGTAATGAAACTCTGTTTTTCTTTTCTAACAGTCAATATTATCAGAATAGTTTTACAGGAACTGTGCAGTAGTTTAAATTGGTGATTTTTAGTGTACGTCATGACTCCTAGTCAACTGCGTGCCTGTGGATTTATTCTCTGCTGCAGCATGGGCAGTCTGTCTGTGCTTGCTGTGTTGAACTAGGCTAAGGTTGTCATGATCACGTAAGACGTTCCCCAAATGATTTGTGGACACTTTCTTGTACACCAGGTTATTTTTGGCTTCTGGTAAACGTACAGAGTCTCAACCCCACTGATACGATTCATACTTGCTCGCTGTGTCGCTTTCATATCTCAACACATGGTCCCCTAACTTCCAATTACCCCAGTGTATCAAAGTCCATCACGCAAACATACTTTCTCATTATACCATTTTTTGTTTTGTTTGTTTGTTTTTCTAAAGCACTGCTAGATTTCCAGTGGCACAAAACGTGTAGACTGCCTCATGCCTCATGTGATGAAGTCAAAGTCCATCCCGTTTTATCTGTTGCAGTGTGGGAATATTGGTGTCTCACTATGCTGGTAGTGGAAAGTTAAACATTTGCTAGTCAGTCGCTTACATGTGACCTCTCCTCATTGGGTGTTTATCTTTGTGTTGACCAACCTCTTGGGGCTTTGTGGAAAGCACACTTCGTGCCTGGACCACTGTAGACCTGTGTGGATGCTGAAAGCCTCTCTTGTGTTGTCTTGTCTTTTGTCCCCCCTGCACTTGCACATGCATCTGTCCAACATGATACATTCACAAGAACTAAATAATGAGCTTTTAAAAATTTTAGAGCCAGGATGACTTTCATTGGTTAGTATCTTCCTGTTCTCGAATAACCGCCTCCATGCTTACACTTCCTGTTTCTCACATAGCCTGAAATTGCAGTAGTGATCATGTCCATGATAATGGCCTCTCTATGTAGTAAAAGGGAAAAATCTAGTACATTTGCAGTCTGCAATTTGGTTTTGCAAAAACTACTGGCTATTGGAGCTCAGTAGACAATCATTGCACCTCTCCTTTCAAAGGTTCTGAAGCACCATATCGATTGGCTGGGATAGTTAGTCGAATGTGTTAGCCTAATGTGTGCTTCAGCAGAGCCAGGGGTGCGTATGAATCTCGCGGGGGTGGAGCGCAGATAGGGGACCGCAAAGTTTGGGTATGGTGGTGATAGAATCGCGGACTGTACCTTTTAATAATATCTGAAGCAACACGCTCACACTAACTGACTTACTGGTTTTAACTTAACTAGGTGCTGAATCCCTCATATAGTGATAATGTATGAAGTAAGCAAGGACCACACTCTCAGTCCCCTTTCAAACTTTTAATCGCCAAAAACGGACGTTTCGGGCTGTGCGCCCTTCTTCAGCACTTCGTAAATCGCCATTTATACATTGAAGAAGGGCGCACAGCCCGAAATGTCCGTTGTTGGCGATTTTAAAAGGGAACTGAGAGTGCCTTGCTTACTTCATACTGTACCTTTTAATGCCAGTCCAGTGGCAGCATGTTCAAACATCTTTACGCAAACTTTGTGTGAGTGTGTCTACTCTCTGTGTGCTAACCAATGAGATCGGCTCTGTGTGCTTTCAATGCCATTCTCTGTTCTCTGTTTTTGTCATGTTATTTTCATAATGGCTTGTCAAAACCTTTTGTCTTGTTTTTGTTTCTCTCTTGTCTCCTCCTCCTTTCTCCTATTGTCCCTCCTCCTCCCCTCCCCCCCCCCCCTCCCCTTACAGGCTGTGCATTTGTTACGTTTTCTACCAGGGCAATGGCACAGAATGCAATCAAAACCATGCATCACTCTCAGACTATGGAGGTACTGTACCCCTCAGCCCTTTCTTTGATTCCCCCCCCCAACTCAGACACACACACCTCATCTTATCTGGTCCTCTGGGATTCCAGAGTAGCTCAGTGCACAGTTTGGTCACCTATGCAAAACTTGGGAGTCCAGCTGACTCTTGTGCAAGCACCCTCTAGGCCACTTTATTTGCTCATTTGATTTGATCACAACAAGTTCTTATGCCCAAGATCGAAGGTCATGCTTTCAATCGGTTGTCTGTTGCAGTGGTCAGGTGTTCAGAGTAAGCATGGAAATGAGTAGGGAAATAGAGAAGAGCCATTTCCATGTGCGCCTGACAATTAGAGAAGTGCCTGATGAATGACTTTAGAAATACTTTGTGTCGAGATGCTCCTTTTTGTATCTGTCTGAACCTTTTGATGGTGTTTGTTTGTGAAATTGTGTACATTTTTGTGTTGTGTGTCTGTGTCCGTGTGTGTCCCCTCCCCCAATTTTTCTCTCAGTAATTGTCCTGGTTTCAACTTCTGTGTGTGTGTGAGAGCGCAGCCTGTGCTCCAGTCTGCATTGTTGTGTTTGGCCTATAATTGATGTCTTGACAAAAGTGGCTGTGATGTAATGTTTTACCACAACTAGGGAAAGCGACGATTTTAGTTCACACTCTGTTCTTATCTAACCACTGGTCCCATTTTGCTGATTCATTAGTGAGGAGCTTTTGGTCCCCCCCCCCACACACACAGGCCTGTGTTTCATCTCTGGTAGCTATGACAACACTGGAATCGCTGTGTTTTGTCTGTCCTAAAAGAGTGTGTGTTGTTTTGTTTGTCCTCCGCAGGGCTGCTCCTCTCCCATGGTGGTGAAATTCGCAGACACCCAAAAGGACAAGGAGCAGCGGCGCCTGCAGCAGCAGCTGCAGCAGATGCAGCAGCTCAACAGCACCTCCTCCTGGGGGAACCTCTCAGGCCTGGGCGGCCTCACTCCACAATACCTTGCAGTAAGAGCAGGCCGTTTCTATGGTCACCACTACCCTGGGGTGCGTTTCCCAAAAGCATAGTTGCTAACTAAGTTAGCAACTTTGTTGGTTGCAATGCAATTTCCCATTGCCAACCAACTAAGTTGCTAACAGGTTAATAACTATGCTTTTGGGAAACGCACCCCTGGTTGAGAAACCCCACCCTAAATCATTAACGGGGCGATGATGGACCTCTTAACCTTGTTAAGCTGTGCTCGTGCATGATGTATCATAAGTACTGCAAGCACTCTATGAGCCACATGACTTGGCATTTGTCCCCATGTTGATAATGGGTTTGTGTATTGAAATGGAGGGGATTTCATATGGTGAAGCATGTGATCTCTTCTCTCATTGCAGTTGCTCCAGCAGGCAGCAGCCTCCTCCAGTAGCCTTGGTTCGTTCAGTGGCGTGCAGCAGCTTGGTGGTGAGTCACATGGATTAAGACAGAATGCAAACCCTGACTTAAAATCCTTACCCACCAGTGAGCTCCAACATGCCAGTCAAAAAAGAAACAAGCCTCACAGTCGGATTGTCGTCAGATGAGCCCCTTTGGGTGACTGCTCCCTGCTGAGTGGCATCATTTTTTCTCGTATTTTCCCTGAGCCATTACCTCTACTTAAAGCCACTTTGTAACTTTCACGTTGTTATTTAATGTTGTCACTGCTTGGGAGAGAGCTCTTCTTTTGTAACATGGCAGCCATTTCACCTTATTTCCAGGCCAATATGAATGTGTACAGGATTGAAGAAGGCCAAATAGGAAGATATGTGATAATGATTGAGAGCGTGTTGAAAATGCAGCACCTTGATTTCAAACTATTTACATGTCTCAGGTATGAGTGCCATGCAGCTGCAGAACCTTGCCACGATAGCTGCAGCAGCTGCCGCTGCTCAGACGTCCAACCCCTCCAGCGCAATGTCGTCCTCCACCAACGGAGGTGGCCTTGGGAGTCTGGCTAGCCAAGGTGCGGAAAATACCTTTATTTCATTGTGTGTTCTTGTACACTGTGCACATTGTATGCAGTTCAGTGTAAATATAGGGCCTAGGGTAACCACTCTACATAACTTTAA
The DNA here is from genome assembly GCF_017589495.1 of Alosa alosa. Taxonomy (NCBI): domain Eukaryota; kingdom Metazoa; phylum Chordata; class Actinopteri; order Clupeiformes; family Clupeidae; genus Alosa; species Alosa alosa. Next base: position 16,591,115 of record NC_063199.1, read on the forward strand.
AAGTTCATATGAAATGCTTACCTTCTCTACATTAAAATTTAATGTAAGTAATTTGTAGAATTGGTGGTTGCACAATGATTTAGCCTGATTTACCCAATGATTCTCTTTTTCTATGACATAATGGCCATTCATTTGTATCTCCCCCTGAACCATCAGGTGCCGCAGGCAACTCTAGTGCTATGAGCTCTCTGGCTTCTTTGGGAGCCCTTCAGGGCCTTACAGGGGCATCCGTTGGGCTCGGCAGCCTAAACGCCCTCCAGGGAAATGTCAACAGTAAGTACATACTCACACATGCATGGGCACTTGCGTGCGCACACATTTACATTTATTTAGCAGATGCTTTTATCCAAAGTAAGGAATAACATTCAAGATGCAGTGCAAAGAAGACGTTGGGTAGGAATTAATATGGTATCAATCAATGCTATTACTGGAGGATGACGGGGACACTACACTGGGTGCGTAACTGAAGCATTCCAGTCGCGTTGCGTCTGCTTCAACAATTAGATTCCACTATATATTCCAATAGTCTTCTAAAATGGATTTTACCAGTCTCGAATGGAACGCTTCATTCTCGAATGGAACGCTTCATGTGCCGGGTGTAGCTTCCCTGTAAGGGTGCGGACGTTAGTACTAGTCCAGTGTTGGAGACCGTGGTAGAGGAGTAGAGAAGAGGGCGTGTTGGGTGGTTAGAAGTGTTAGGAGATGACGCGCACACACATAACTTACCTGTGCAAAGTGTTGTAAACTTTTTATTAGAGAGCCTGTGTTTTGACGTCACATCCCAAGAGTGTGCGATAGTTTGATGCCATACATCACCAGAGATGCACTGCTGACCTTATCTTTTTTAAAATGTAGTTGTTTGTAGTTGATATGTAATGCTTGGAGAGCAATGACTTCTAATGGGGTTCTGTGCACGCACACACAATTATTTACACATTGTTATTGGACATGAGCGTGTTTGGTGTGTCATCTGCCAAAACAGTATTCAGTGTTTCCTCTATGTACATTTGGTCCACTGCCACAAATTATTACCACCGCTGCCTCAGAATTGGACCAGGTGCGCAATATTGTTTGAAGGTTGCGGACTCTCCTGCCTGTCTACTGGAAACACTAAATATTGGTCTTTCATATTACCCCGATTTTGCTGAGGTACCATCTACTGTGCTTGTTCAAACTCTGTCCTAATGACTTTGTTGTTCTTCTTCTCTCAGGTATGGCTGCCCTTAATGGTGGACTGGGCAGCACAAGTCTAAACAACGGGTCAGCAGGTACAATGGATGCCCTTACCCAGGCGTACTCAGGGATGCAGCAGTACACTGCCTCTGCCCTGCCTTCTCTCTACAACCAGTCTCTGCTGCAGCAGGGTGCTGCAGGAAGCCAGAAGGAAGGTAAGGCCACCGTCCCATTACACCGTATGGACCCTTTCAAGAGTTCCATTATCAGCATCATAGTTGGCCCCACAATACTTCCTTTTTAACATTCCATATGTTATCTTAATGCAGAGGAAGTAGATTGGGGCCCAAATAGAATGTTCAAGCATTGTTTTTGTTTACCTTGTTGAAAGGGTCTATAATAATACGCCTGCTGCGATTAGTCTACATAAAGCATATGGCCATGTTGACAATTGGTCAACGTTAATATTTTAATCTACGCAACATTTTATCAGTCCCTGCAGGACTTTGGAATGTTGCAATCACAACAATTAAGGCAAATTCAACCAATCCCCGTGAATTCTGAGCGACCTTGCAATTTCGTCTGCAATTACTGCAACTTTTCTGCAAATGTGACCAATCATAGTTTCTCAAAAAAAAATCACCAACCACAGCAGTCCCTCATGCAAAATGTTGAGCCAGTTGTCACCACACTCACTTCCTTGTTTGGTGTTGTAAAGATAGACATGTGCGACACCTCACATAAGCGTACCAACAAAAATAACTGCGAAAGGCCATGCACTTTTTGTTCTGTTGACATGTCTTCAGCAGTTTACGCTAATTCAATGCTTAAAATGTTAAGCTTGTTGAAGACATTGTAACTTATACTCTTGCTTGGACCATGACTGACACCTTAATGCAGACCTGCCAACCTATATGCATTTTGCGTAGCAACCACGCACTTTCACATCAAAGTAAGCGGGTACGATTTCTTACTTAAAACTACGTAAAAACAAGCAGACTTCCAACCTCTCCGGAAAGCTCACTGGAGCATGTGAATTAGAATCTCCCCTAAATCTATTTCATGCAAGGGTGAGCTACAGAGAGAAAGTGACAAGTGAGGATGACTGGCAAAGCATAGTGGCCTCTCGTTATGTATATAACTAGAGGCCGCTATATTTTCTTCAGCCAACAGTGGGTTACATGAAAGACTTGATGAGGTGAGCAAATTTGCGTTCTCCCATCAGGTGTCGTTTTGTGAAACTAAAACATCTCAACTGAGTTGTGAATTCACCTAGGCCTAATAGTTTGATGTAGTCTTGGAAAGTAATTACTTGTTCATCAGTTGTTTCAGTTAGCATTATATTTTCCATGTGTCGCTGATGGTTAACGTTTTCGTAACTAAAAGGCGCTCAGGGAGCGCAAACTTTTCCAAGGTCAAATGCAGCCATTAACGAGTCTGAAAGTGGACCTTGAGCTTGTGTTCAATTTGTTTTTTCTTTGGAGCATGTAGATCATTGTTCTGGTGTATGAGCACGAAAACAAGTGAGAACAAATAATAGGCTTCCAGATGGACATTCCGCACCTATTGCTTTAGCTGGGGTAATGGCATCACCTTCTGAAAGAGACTGAGAGCATGTGAAATTGCAATTCTTTAAAAGCAATCAGTAATTTGCATTAGTCAGCAGGTAATAATTTAACATTGAATGTATAAAAAAAAAAAAAAACTAAAGAAAACAAATATTTGTTTTTACTATTGTGAGTTAAGGGATAGACTGCACACTGACGGCAGATATGTCCATTAGTCTCTATCTACTGTAGCCTATATTCAGGTGAATTAAATATGTTGGCATGAGGGATAGCTGTATTTCGTTACAAAATAAATAGCTAATAATAATGGATTGAAACAAGGTCATAATAGACCAGGCATGACTGAATAGAGACAAGAAAATGGACAACATATCCACATCAGTCCAACACAAGTGTTTTTCATATGTCAGGATTATTGGGCTCTAAAACAGATCGTCAACATTATAGAGAAACTATAAAAGATTCAGTTTGCATTGGATCAAATTTAGATAGATATCTGACATTAAAGATCGGTAAGACATTAAATAAGACATTAAAGGGTCGCGATCCAAAATGTATCTTGTGTGCATACATGTAGGTATGTCTGTTTTTGGCTGCATGCATAAAGGCTGACTTCAGCAATTTTTTTTTTCTCGGGTGCTACTCAAAAATATTCTTTAAGGTTGGCAGGTCTGTTAATGGCTCATAAATTCTCTACGTATGAGGTAGTCCCAAAACGTGATTGTTCCCACTTTTAAGTAATGAGACAGAGGATGAAATTAAAGGAGAATTCCGGTGTGATTTTGACCTAAAGTGTGTTGAAACATACGTTCACACTCTATCATGTCTCTCATAGCTCATCTCTGCTTGTCCCCTGCACTCAGCAATCTGGCGCTAGTTAGCCGATGCTACCAACAGTTTTTCGATGGGGGTGCCTCGGGCATCGGCCTAGCCATGCAAATAAATCACTGTTTTATACCATTTACGAGGCTCAAAGTAGCTCCATACTTCATTGGTAGACTTCCGAGGGCCTTGACATTTAAAACGAGACATTGAGAACTTTGAAAAAGCACTGGTAGTTTACTTAGAAGACGATTTATACAGACAGTATCTTCATGGAGTTTAGCGTTTGCAGCCATCTTGAATTTAGTCGCGATAAGTCAAGCGACGAGTAAGAATGAACAGGTATGATAAGGGATCAGATTCCAAAAATAAGTTCCAGTTTCTTCCAGTAGCAGCAACTGGAATCCATGCATTTCCACGGTATTATTTTTATCCATGCATTTCCACGGTATTATTTTTATCCATGCATTTCCACGGTATTATTTTTATCCATGCATTTCCACGGAATTCTCCTTCAAGCGGTATTGCATTATTACATCCTTTTTTGACTGTTTTGTTTTCAATGTGATTTTAGTTATGCGGCTTCTGCAACACTCAATATTTTTGTATTTTTTGTAGCCTCTTTGTACATATTGTTTTTTTCTTGGCCTCCCTATACTATAACATTGTTGTTGCTCTGACTGAATTTCATACTCATATTTGCAGTATTTGGCACAGAAAATTGAACCAAAAATGTATCTGATCTTTGTGCACATGTAATATTCTCACTTTTCTCACTCCTGCGTTCAGGGCCTGAAGGGGCCAACCTTTTCATCTACCACCTGCCACAGGAGTTTGGGGACCAGGACGTCCTACAGATGTTTATGCCTTTTGGAAATGTGGTATCTGCCAAAGTCTTCATCGACAAACAGACCAATCTAAGCAAGTGCTTTGGTACGTGTGCCTCCTTACCCAGTGTTCGCTTCAGTCATACTGCAAAGTAACCAATTGTTATCATTTGTCTTCTGACTTTGAAATGAAGTGAGATTTAGGCTGACGCTTAACACGTTTCTTCACTTCTGTAAATGAAAAAAATAGGATTTGTCAGCTATGACAACCCAGTATCAGCGCAGGCAGCCATCCAGTCCATGAACGGCTTCCAGATCGGCATGAAGAGGCTGAAGGTGCAGCTGAAACGATCCAAGAATGACAGCAAGCCCTACTGATGTCAGCTGGGGTTCTCAACCCCTTGCTGTCAAGTTAGCACTGCAAGGGTAAGTCCTCTATGACGCTCCAGAGGCACACACTGCTGTAGATAAGGGCAGGAGCTGTGGTATTGGACAAAGATTACTTTTATTTGTCATTTATTTGTCCAGTTTGTTTTATTCTTTATGAAGTCAGCTGTGAATGAAATACAGAGTTTGGTGAAAGTATGGTTCTTTTACATTTCAATCCAATTATGTTTTAGACAGGTGTTTTATGCTTATTTTAAGTTCTATGCTTGATTACTGAATATGGGTACTGACTGTACAGTATTATGATTTAGAGAAGAGACTTTGCACTTCTCTTAACCAAGTCAAAGACTTGTCCATGGCACGACAAACCATTTTTTGTTGTTGCCCATAGAAATTGTTCTTGTTCATTCCAAGGTTATTTCTTCCTTTCAATTGAAACTGAACAAAATGTGTGTTTGTATTCAGAAATGGACAGTGAGATTGCTGGCTTGACCTTTTGGTTTAGAAAAAAACATACAATGTATATTTTTTATACAAAAATGCACTGCCTCAAATTGGACTTTTGCAGTAGTTCCATTTACAGAGTGGACTCACTTTTTTAGCTCAGTATTATAATGCTGTTTGCAACAATAAATAAAAAAATAAAATAAATAAAAAAATCCCGGATTCCAAGGCCCAAGTATGGCCCTCTTCTTGGCCTATTTGCTCTGCTATGCCCTCCTGTTCCCTCACATTGCCAACTGTGTCCGCTGTTAAGTGTTTGCTACCATCGACTGAAGCTTGAGTCCAAATTTCTTCAAATTATTTTGTTTGCCACTTAATGTAGACTAGATGCATGACTTCATCTATGTAAGTGTTTGTAGGCCCTTTTTCACTATTAAAGGGTAACATGCAGACACATTATTGCAGACACATTATTGTCCTCATTCTTGCTACTTGGTGCTTTTACATCTCATTGTTGCGTTTGTAGCCTAATAGGATGTGCACAGGTACTTATATTTGTGTGTGTCGTGGTCTCGCAATGTGTCTAACTCTCTCTCTCCCTCTCTCTTTCTCTCTCTCTCCCTTCCACCTGTCCTTTGTTGTCTTATTTCCCCTCTTTTTTGCCCCCCTCCCCCCTTTTCCTCTTGATTTTCTTGTTTTCTTCCCTCAGAAGAAACCTCCATCCCTGTTTGCTCATCTTTGTTGTAGCATGTCTCCATGACTCTCAGATCCAACCAAAAACAAACCTTTGGCCTCGCTACCACATCATTGTCTGAAGGCTTTCTTAAGTTTAGTCATTGCCTGACTTCCATCTGTGTTCAGATGTTATGTGAAATTTTTTTTTTTTTTTTTTTTTTTTTTTTCCTTCATTTTTGTTTTGGTTTTCTTTTTTGGTTTGGTTTTGCATGTAACTTAATTTCACATCAAGCTGGTCTGAAGTCTAACCTGTGTTTGTACAAGACTGGATTTTTGTAAACAGATTTAACAACAAAAAAAATCTGTGGGGATACTTTTTTTCTTTCTTTTAATCCCAGATCTTAGTAAACTTGAACGTTCAATACAGGGATTTGCACACAACCATCTAATGCCACTAGCAATACTGTTCATTGACTTAAGAAAAACACTGAGCAGTTTTAAGAGAGGAGAAGGTTAGTATCTGAATTTGCCATACTTTGACCAAGGCCATTGCTATTGCCTCTTCAGAAGGAAAAGAGCATGCTTAGGTTTACTGGGATTTTTTTCTCATGGAAGCACAGAACATTTTTTTAAAGTAAAAAATACACCCATTTTGGGAACGTGCTACCTACAATAGTCTTTTTTCTAGAACTGATTCACAACTAGACAATCTGTGGTTTAATGCACACTAGAATACCTATATTTTTACTGTTGAGATGTAAAATAAAGGAGAATATTAGGATAAATACTAACTGCCCCGATAACAAAGGTGTCTGTGGATTTAAAAAAATTGACTTAATTTGTATGTGATGTTCCAATGTGTTGTGTTTTACAGAAAGGTTTTTTTTTTTTTTTTTTTTTTTTTAGAGAATGACAGGCTTTCTAACAATACTGCTATTGCTGTTGTGAACTTTTTTATTTTTAGTTGTCTTTAAATCTAGTGCTTTGTTTCGATTTCCTCTTACTGTGTAAATCTCTGTACCAAAGTGTGAGATTTATATAGAAAATGGTTTGCCAACAATTCAAGTGCATTTCTTTTATATGGTCTAACATGGATGTTTTAATTTTCTGTGTGTTAATGAACAGTTTATGTTTGCGAGATAAAGTTTGGAAATAGCAGTAAGCATGTCATTTGAATGGGATGGACATGCTTAAACCTCCCTTGTTAAATGTGCAACCATCTACATACAGATGTGAAGTCTCTTGTTTTTCCTCATAGTCTACATAGATTTCCACTGAAGCATGCTCACATGTAAACAGTTTTTCTAAGACGGTTCATCTGTATTCTACAGCTCTATAACCATGAGAACACATGAGATGTTGTTCAGGCACAGAGGTACGCGTTTTCTAGTTCTACGGAAGTGTACAGACGGAGCACATTAGGTATTAGCCACCCTGGTTGAAATGTCACAGGATATATGAGGCGTCTCAGTTTTTCGGTGTCATAGTTAACTTTTAGGATGTTGCACATACTTTATTGGTTGCCAGAAATTAATGTTTACATACACGCACAGGAGCACCACACCTTTTTCTCAGATGATTTTCTTTGCAAAACAGCTGTAGGCCTTAATTAGCTTATTGTTTCTCTTTGCTATAAAACAAAGCCCATAGCCTGTGTTATGAGGAAAAATGCTATAAACCTCCAGAACAGATATTTTACCAAAGCATTCCATTTGATCTAAAAAAAAAAAAGCTTAGTTTACATAGCACAGCCATCCCTACCCTTGTAGTACCCCCAGTGGTCTGCATTCTATCAGGATATGTCTATGATAGTTGTGGCACTATTACATTCACTCAGGGTCTATTGTGTCTGGGGAAACTCATTTCTGTTTAGAAAACAAGTAAATTTATCATGGACCTTCTGCGATATCTCTCTTTGGGACCACAGAATCAGACACAAGATGAAATGAAAACTGTTGCTCTCAAATCATAACTTGGTTTTATTTTAAAAAAAAAAAAAAAAAAAAGGTTTTTCTTCTTCAGTCGTTTGACCTTAAAAATTAAAAAAGGGGGTATGATCACCAATAAAGAATCACAATTTTGTCCCAGCACAAGGTAGGGGGTATGTGCACTATCAGACATGTGCATATAGAGTGAAATGTGTTCTCAACCACAAATGCATGACATTTTTCCTGTGTTTGAAATAAATGGTGTGTGCATTCAGTACTTAGTTATTGGTTTATATATATATATATATATGGTGCACATGTCAAGTTTAAAATACAAAAAAAAAAAAGTAAGTGCCATAATATCTGGAGTAACTGCCTAGAAGGTATTGGTAGTAGTAGGGACTTGAGCTGAATCCTTATGGAGAAAGGGGCACCTTTTTTTATTATTTTATCTGTGAACCATCACTTTTCAGTGTGTCTTGTGGATGTTCTTTCAAATGATAAACAAATAATGAAAGTGAGGTGAAACACCAATCTGGCCTCCATCAATAAAACTTGGTTCAATGCAATGTGTCTGTTTCAAATGATAGATCTGATTGGGATTAAACATCATATTGAATAGAGCAGTGAAACTGACCCATGTGTCTGACCTTTTAATCTCTAAATATCTGATTTTAAGAACCATTAGTGTCGTATACCATACTAGGTATTGTATAATGTTATAATTTTGCCACAAAAACTTAGAAGTTGTCAATCAGTTGAGTGAGTGATTGCCATGTGACCCATCCCTTTGTTTAAGCTATGTCATAAATGAAGATAAAAGCACAATATTGAAACGGGTCATGAAATTAAGTGGCAATGGTGACTTTCTCATCCCCTACACTCGACTTGTATGGTTTGTTTATGTGTCCTTTTCTGGTGCTCTGAAGTGCTTTCAAATCAAATTTGTAGTTGCTTTGCCTCTTTTGGATATTGTGGAATAAATGTCCTTTCTTTTCTTTCTCCTTTGTAACATTTAAGCTTGTATGTAATCTGATAGTTTTATTATCCTTCAAAGATTTTGATAGATACATGTGTTTTGAGAAAAGCCAAAGGAATTGCATTTTGGTGTTTTTGCCTGCATAACAAATGACCTTGGATATAAGGCTTTCCTCTTTATACAGCTGGTTGTACTAACACATTTTGTACCGGTGGATCGTTTTTATATTGGAAATTAAAGGAAAAATTCTATATTGGAAAAAAATGTCTGGCCTCTTCCTGCGGCCTTGTCTTTACTGGTCCCCGGGTTTGGCATATATGTGGTACAAGGACAGTTTGATTCTGAATTTGAGTTACACAACCTTGATTTTCACATACTGCTTATGCATCACCTCAGTGTTGATTCATGTCTGTTAATTGAGCACAATACTGTGTCTCTTTTTGCTTGTGCCACTTCACCTCAAAAGCGGTAAGTGTCATTTGTTTCTGTGAAGTCTGTACAGCTGAAGCTTTAGGCAATTATAGACGTCACTATATAATGTGTTAAGTAAATTATTTGTAGTTTTAGGTTTTTTACTGTTTTGTCACAATGTGTGTAGTTTGGACAGTATAGATTTCTTTTGGTAGATGTTTGTTCTTGTGTGGTGTTCTCTGCCCTTGTCTCCAATATTAAACCATTTCCCCAAATTTCTAAGTTGTCTGTGTGTGTTTAGTTTCCGTGCTTGTCCAGTGTTGTGGTGGTGTCATTGTGCTATGTCTTTGTCTATGACCTCTGTTTTATTGTCTTTTTAGCCTCCCCCTTTTTATTTCACCAACCAATATGTGGTATAGACCTAATTGATGGTTAACATTTGTGAAGGTTTGAATAAAATTAACCTCCCCTCATTAATCCAGTTACATTTAACCATAGACATGTTTATCAGGGTTTGTATAGCTATGTTTGGCCTGATTTCACTGTTGTCTTCTGGTTGTGAAGTGGGTTTTGGTGTCTCACTGCCATAATCCTAATTCATCTTCATCACCACATCAGCCAACTAGGTGTATTGACCAGCACTGTTTTCCTTGGCCATCGATACAGACAAGCCTGAGCCTTGCAATTTCACAGTAATTGTGTCACACTCACACCAGTATTTTTATGCTATGAACAAAAATCTCACTGGCAAGTAGAGAGAAACTCAGTCAAACAATCCACATAATGTAGGATTTGAAAACAGGAAAGACCCGTTTGTGAATTCGGCCTACCCGCCCCCTGCTGATTGCACAAGGTTACTTTTACGGGAAGAGGTAAACATAAGTTTCTATTTCTCAAGAGACTGTTCGCTTGTTTTCACCCAGTCGAGCACAGTACTGTTAACCTGACCCTAGCCAGATGAATTTCGCTCCGCCTAGCTCCACTCATCCATCTGGAACCGGTCCATTGAAGTGTTGCTTCAGAAGGCTGGGCCTAATAAAAAAAATGCTTGCATATGATTGAATAAGCCACTTGTCCGTCATCTATTGACGTGCTACTTCAACCACTCACATCGAAGCCAACCCGTGACGCTAATAACTGTCTCACAGTCGCTTCTAAGCTATGTCACATCTGTGAAACTCCCGCCCTGCGTCCTGATTGCCTGAACCATAAAGTCGGTTGCAGAAATCACTCTCAATGGAAGAGGTCCCAGATGGATGTGAGTGAAGCTAAGCGGAACGAAATTCATCTGGCTAGGGTCAGGTTACAGTAATGTACGGAGCCCCGGATCATGGGGGAAGAAATAATAAGTTGTGGCCACGAAATAGCAATTCGTTCCCACAAAATAATAAGTTGTGGCCACAAAATAGCAATTCGTTCCCACAAAGTACTAATTTTTGGCCACGAAATATTAATTCGTTCCCACGAAATAGTAATTTGTGGCCACGAAATATGTAGTCTAACGTGCACTGGACAACTGGGTGAGCAAATCGAGCGCCAGTAGAAGCCTGTCGTGTCTTTTCTCATCACTCTCCACCAGCTCTCAATTCTCTGGTTTGCAGTAGGGTACAACCGGGACGATTGAAACGGGGGACGAATGAAACATTCCGGTTTTCTCCGAGTGCAACGATGATAGACAGACATCATTTGGACAAAACATAAAGCATATTAACCTCCGTTGCTCAGCCAAATGCCATCCTGTGTCCTGTTATCACGGAGTTAGAGGCGATAAACGATTTCTGATGGTCAGCACTGTAACAAGATTCTGTGATTTTCACAGCATCACTGCTGTTTTTGAGAAAAATGTGTACTGTATTTGTGAATACAGTATGTTGCTGTAGTTTCGCTATGAATTATGGTCAAAAATGGTCAAACCAAAGATTGTTAAGGCGGAGCAAGATACTTCGTCGTAGTTCATGTCTATGGGCGCGAAATGGGGATCGAATCCTGTCTGCATAAAGAGGCGTGTCGATGACGTATTGACGAGCGTACGTTGCAACCGGCCAACAGCAGCTGCATAAATAACCAGCGCACACCTGATATAAGGTTGATTTTCTCCAGACTGGAATGCTCAAAAATGCTAAAAATGTACCTGAAATGTTCAGAAGGGTTTGAGGATCGTGAAAACGTCCCCGAAATTCACATTCCTAACTCTATAGAACCAAGACCTTAGCATATGTGGTGAAATTCTGAGCTATGCCCATAGACTTCAATGGAGCAGTCGCTGCCTCTGCTCTGCATAAAGGGGGATTTTGACCCCTCCTCGTGCGATCCGGGTTCCCGGAAGTGGCTCCTGATGAAACATCTTGCTCCGCCTTAACAATCTATCAGTAATAAAAATTTGCTGCGAATCATAACACAGTAATAAATCTGACTCCTCCCTCACTTGTCAGCTTTTTGAAAATTTTGAAAAAACATGGCGGAAAATCAGTTGGGGTTTTCTGTTTTCTTTTTGCACATAAATACAAAGTTAAGCTCCCAGATAGCAAGGTGACATTGATATTATGTTGATTTTCCATCCAAATCATCATTTTGAAAAGATATTGAAAAGTCATGGATTTATGGTTTACTGGGAAATTTTGACGTGGTGATTGAAATGTGCACCGCGCGACGACGTTTGAACTGTCCGGCGGTGGGAGATCATTTTTGAGCTACAGTTCAGTCAGTCAGACCAAAGGTGTTCAGCACTCTGTCAAGTTCGCAGCTCCACCTTAATGGTAAGCAAGCATTTATTTATGTAACGTTAATGTTTCATTGTGAAATTGTACTACATTAAATTCGGGCATGTGTACAGTCTATGTACTTTGTACTGTCTAACTTACAAACTCATCCATGCTTGTTGGATCAACTAAGTAAGTAACGTTAGGCTAGCTATCATAGTTGCTGTTGCTGTGAAGGTGGCATTAAGTTTTATGTTACGTTAACGTTTTGGCAGTCTCGTTTATATTAGGCCTACCTTAGTTCTCAGTAAGTTACAGTTTATTGATATTCATATAATTTATATAAAACATTCGCTAGTAGTGCTAGGCCTAGTATGTTACTGTCACAATGTTAGGCTGAAGATGATGTGCTGCTGGTTAACGTTAACGTGGAGGTTTAGCTGCTACCAGCTAATTTATGTAACGTTAACTCATCGTAATCAGTACATATATCTATGTGTTGCTGCAAGCAAACATCATCAATGAGCTCACCCAGCTGGCTAACGTTAGCAGCTAAATATACCTTGCGAAACTGAGTTATGCTAACACCATCTTCAGCCTGGCATTTTGACAGTAAACTAAAAAAACATACAGTATATATATAAATGATTATTCTAAAGTTTCACTTGTAAGTAGCCTTCAGTTTCAGTTGAAAATTGTTATCTAACACTGTTTATCTTTTTTTCTTCTATTTCTGCTAGGTGCTGCTTCACTCTGCTACTGGTGGTGGATCAGGCTGACTGCAACCGTTGGTCTAACGTTAGGATGCAGCACCGCGAGAATTTCTAAACGGAAAAAAGTGAATAAATGTACTTGCTTTTCAAACTGATAACAAGTTGTCAATGGTTATTTATGCAAGTTTGTGTAGCCTAAACCATACCTAGGCCTAGTGAAATTTATCCTGGCTGTAGATAAAGCAGGATATGAATTTCCCAAAATTACTGTATATAATATTACAGCACTGGTATTACTACTGTACCAAGTTACAGTATGATCCATAAGTACTGTGATTAAAAATACGGTAGACAATTCAATACTGTATACATTACAGCACTGGTAGTACTACTGTAGTTTGCATTTACAGTATCAGGCATAGGTACTGTGATTTCATATACAGTAGGTGTACTGTAGAGTGAAATACAGCAACTTGCTGGTTATTTGCTGCCAGCAAGTTGCTGTAAATTTTACGTTAAACTTTTTACAGTGTGCAGTTTTTAGCGGTTTATTTTTTTTGATCATTAAAGAGTGTTTTTCATTTAAAGGTTTGACTTCATGCTTATTCAGTAGAGAAATTAGTGCTCTCCTCAATCCCAGACGTTCACATTGCATGTTTGTTTGTAATGGATGCAAAACAGCCTATAATGCTAAATGTCTATGGGACTAAACACCAATTTCATTTGTCCCGACCAGGCAGTAAACCCCATTTATTCTAAGTCAATGCACACGTATCTGTGTTTATACTATATTTTATGCAGGTGAGACATGGAAAAGCAGTTTTAGAAAGATGCAAATATATTTGGGGCTATCAGGTAGGGGGGTCGAGTTTTGCCATGTTAACCTATGGAGACTGACGGCCTGTGGGTCATGAAGGGCACTTATTTGGATGTGTGGTGGCTTTAACCACATAAAAACAGAGTGAAATAACATTTTGTACTATAGAAACATTATATAATTCGAAGCATTATTCTAGCTATATTAATGGCATAGTGCATGCTACTTCCATAACCGCGAAATACGCGCATCACCATGACGGCAATGAGTTGTTAACAGACATGAACCAAGACATATATATCCCAGCAGCAATCTATCTAAAATAACAAATACTTGAAGTACCATTCATAGTATGTTGTCAAATATTGAAGTTGTGGGAAGTTTACATAATTTAAGCTGTATGTTTCATTCGTCCCCCATGCTGTTTAATTTGTCCCAGCCAGGAGGGACGAATGAAACATAACGCACGTTCGACTTCTTAAATAACTCTTGAACGGTTTTGTTCAGAGCTGTAAATGCAACTGTATTTGACAGAGGACAGATGTAGGTTGCTAGTGACAAAATATTAACTTTCCGTGTTTTACAATGTCTTTGTAAATTACGTTTTATTAAAAAGTGTTTCATTTGTCCCGGTTCTCCATCAGCCTCTGCGTTGCTCCTGACCGTCCATCTATCTCGGCAAAGGTCCTCGGGTCAGCGCACCTCTGCGACGCGACGTTTTACAAAAGATAGAATGATTTCATCAGCGCGCGGCGTATGCAAATAATGGACCCTTTCAACAAGGTAAACAAAAACAATGCTTGAACTTTCTATTTGGGCCCCAATCTACTTCCTCTACATTAAGATAACATATGGAATGTTAAAAAGGAAGTCTTGTGGGGCCAACTATGATGCTGATAATGGAACTCTCTTGAAAGGGAATGGAACAGTGATGGGTGTGTGGGTAGAAGGCGTGAGATGAGGATATGCAAAAAGTGAGAGTGGGGGTGAAGATTCGCCTCCAGCTATCTGATGCATGTTTTAACGAAAATGTTCACGGCCGCCTTATAAAAAAAAAACGCAAACGAGAGAGACACGTTCAAGTCGTACCTATACGCCGATGCAGCGACCTGGCTCTTAATAGTCTGTGGAGATGCCTCTCGCTAATAATGAATCTATCCAATGCCAGGCTTTTCAAAATGTCTTCAAAGTTTCATTCCCAGCCTAAAATAGCACTCTCAGTGTTGCCAACTCTCGCGAGACAAATAAGCAACTCTCACCTCAAAAAGAAGCCCAAAAGAAGCCCAATGCCTAAAAGGTGCCCCAAAGTCGCTGTAACCTGCCACAGCCTAAACAGCATAGACTATTTGTATAATGAGTGAAACAATTACTTTTCCAAAGCCAAAACGTACTTTATTTTTCAAGTTTTACAAAACAGAAATCTAAAAAATCATTGTACAAGACACACATTTGTGTGTGTGTGTGTGTGTGTGTGTGTGTGTGTGTGTGTATGTGGAGAGAGAGAGAGAGAGAGAGAGAGAGAGGAGAGAGAGAGAGAGAGACAGAGGTTTTAAAGATAAAATATAAAAATAAAATATAAAAATAAAGCATATTTTAATAATAATAAAGAGAGAGGTTTTATAAATAAAATAAATAACTTATACAAATAAAATATAAAAATAAAGCAAAGCAATATTATAATAATATCAAAGCAATATTCTGCCACAAAATGTGTGCACAGCATGTGTGTGCCTGACAGCATGACACAGGGGTGGATGTCCCCCTATAAAAGCAGTCATTGATCAAATCATGGCATCACAGCTGACCACAAAACATATATTAAAACTTTTAGAGATCTATATATCTAGAGAGAGAGAGAGAGAGAGAGAGAGAGAGAGAGAGATGTTCCTGTCCGGTTTATTATGCCAAAAACAGTCAGCAACAAGCAGTTAAACATGGATGTAAATACCTTTAGAAGAAGGCCTTTAGATGAAGGCCTGGTTAGGTTACAAGTAATTCGTTTTGAAACTGAAAACATATGGATTGCCTAGAATATTAGCATAAAGATCAGGCATAGGCTACTTATATCAAATTATGCTTCATTAACAGCATCCATGTAAAGAATTATAAAAACTTTAACAGCATCCATCCACATGAGAATTAACAGAATATATCCAAAGAAATAAACAGCATCCATCCAAAGAATGATGAGAACCATGAGAATGCTTTAAATCTTGAACCAATGTTTGGGTGCACACAGCCATCTCTGGAACACTAGCCTGCTGCACAACTGTTCAAAGGATCCTTAATCCTGTCCTCTATCCATCTCTGACTGCAGTATACAATATGGCCTTAAGAGAAGAAGGCAAGGACAGTACTGAGTGATACACTCTAAAAAATGCTGGGTTATTTTCTCAACCCAAACGCTGAGTTAAAACTGTTGGGTCATTGTGTGTCAGAGTGTACCCTAACATACAGGACCACTTATTTCTCAATCTCTTAAATATAGTTTAATATGGCCTAAATGCACCCGAAAAACAATGCCTCCATTTAGCCTACCTTAAAGAAGGAAATCACTCGCTTCATCTGCTTCACTCGTCCCCAGAGTCTGCTCTCCATCTCTATACATTCCTACATTGAACTTCTGAAGCATCTCCGCTGTTGGGGCGAAGCCTTTGCAGCATATTCCCACTCGTCGCAGGCCGTAGCGAATGCTAAGTATGCTACTCAATGTTTTCTGACCCATGCGGTTTCTGAGTTTGGATTTCACGTGATTCATTTGGGAAAAAACCCTTTCCACGTCGGCGTTACTGAGGGGCATTGCGAGGAGTGAAAGTGCAAATAGTGCAAGGGCTTTGAAACATTGCTCCCCGCTGCTGTCCCTATAATTTAGAACGTCGGCCCAGAACTCTTCCGCTTGGTGGTCTTCTTTTGTGTCCCACTCATGGAAGTGCACAGCCTGATATTGGGAGTCCAGCTTCCCTAGATCTCCAGTATACAGTTTTAAAACTGCGACGGTGGATAGCGGTGGCTTGGTCTGAGATAGCATCACTGATGGGCTGAACACTGCCATGGACCTCCACAGGTTCGTGTTGGCTGGCAGCCTGTTCTGAACCTGTCTCGCAGCCTCGAAAATAAAATCCCGGCATCTGGTCTTCATTCCCATCTCTAAAGCACTATCAACATTGGCCTCTCCAAGGGCGATGGTGAATTGCACCCCAAAGTTCACTGCGCACAGGGGCATATGATTGCGTGTGTCATCCAAATCAACATTAATCAGATGTGAATCGGACGGCGGGATGGCGTTGGGAGTCAGGATTTTTGACACCAAGGAACGAAAAAAAGTTTGCAGACAGTCGAGCATTTTGAAGGCGTTTCCGATCTCCAGCTGGAAAAGTTTGTTTACTCTTGAGAACTCCTGCAAGATAGGCATGAGGAACTGCAAATACAGCTTATTGATAGGGTCGCAGTACATCTGGTATAGGAGCTCGGCGTCGTAGCAGCGTTTCGCGTCCTTGCACAATTGAAAATGCAACTTCAGCTCATCCCACTGACCCAACAATCGCACACAACAGTCGTAGATGGATAGCCACCTTGTGCCAGAGAGCTGCGCAAGTTTAAGTGGTGTTTCTCCGGGGTTAATGGTTTCGTATACTATGGCAAACTCTCGTAGTCTCTGCGCACTGTGAGAAAACCACCTGTGCGACTGAGAAATCAGGAACTCCAGATTTCTGGGCAGTGTTTCCACAGCTTTGCTTGCGCAGAGCTGGATTGAGTGACAGACACACTTAACTAGTTGAAGCTTCTCATTTTTTGCACGGAGGTGTGTGTACACGGAGTTATTCTTCCCGACCATTACACTGCAGCCGTCGGTTCCTAGGCCTACACAGCGCATGAAATCCAGTCCCACGCTTTCTAGGAACGTAGTCAGAGTGGAAGCTATGGCCACGGCATTTTCTCCCTTCAAATCTATTAAACCTAAATAGGTGGAGACAATCTTCTTCAGAGAAGTGCTGAAGTACCTGATGACAGCACACAGCTGCTTAACACTACTGATGTCAGTGCTTTCATCTATGATGAGAGAGTAGCGAGACTCCCCGATATCTTTCAGTAGTTCGTTGAACATACACGGGGCAATGACATTTTTAATTAGTGCTGCACATTTTGTTCGGTGAATGCTCACGTCCATGTCACAATCTGTGCAAATTATTTCCCCCAAGCAATCAATACAGCGTACAGACGTGTGACATGCCACATAGGTTGCGAGCCGAAGCTCTGTCATTTGGCTTTTGGTTGATGATTTTACTACTGTGAATCCAATATCCGTTAATCTTGATGATGAGAATGGTTTAGCATTCCTTCTATGCTTTTCTGTGCGAGCATGCTGCATAAGGTCTGCATGGTGTGCTCTTATTTCTGCCTTACAGAACCTGCAAAGAGCCTTACTGTTATCCCCTGTAACGGGACGAATCCAATCCTTGAGCTCTTTCTGCCTCTCCCAGTCAGGATTGTATTTTTTCCCATACTTCGACCACTTTGTGGACATTATGCCAACTCTCACTACGAACCAGTAGGCCTACTACTATCGCAAAAACTCCGTAACTTGCACTAGCCAGATCGACTTTGTTGTTGAGATTTACCCGCGTGACGTTAGAGGTATGATGCACGAATGAGCTTGCGTGCGCAGTAGGCCTAGTGCGCGAATGAGAAGAACTGATTGGACAAACAGATAGATAGATAGATAAATAGATAGATAGGCTACTTTATTGATCGCCAAGGGATTAAATCTTAACTTAATAAATATGCCTACTGTTGACCAGCCTACAAAAACGTGAAGCACAGAGTCGCGTATTATTTTTGGCATTAAGCAACCAAGTTTCTAAAAATAAGCCCAAAAAACCGCAACCCGCGACTCCACATTTTTCCAAGCGACTTCTCGTAAATACAAGCCCAAAGTCGCGTATTATAAGCGGACTTGGCAACTATGAGCACTCTACCATCCCTGTCCATTGTGTGACAGCAACTGTTCCTGTTTGAGGAGTTGCGCTTGATTGGCTCATCCAGCTGTCCAGTGCACAGCCTATAGGCCTACCTATTTCGTGGCCACAAATTCTACTATTTCGTGGGAATGAATTAATATTTTGTGGCCACAAATTACCTATTTCGTGGGAACGAATTGCTATTTCGTGGCCACAACTTATTATTTTGTGGGAACAAATTGCTATTTCGTGGCCACAACTTATTATTTTTTCCCCATATCCGGGGCTCCTTAGTAATGACACTGTATATGAAATTAAGCTAAACATTTCATGACGATATCACAAGATACTTTTAAGCGGGTTGGGGATCACCATTGGATTACAATTGGATCACATTGAGTCAATTGATTTACCGGATTGATTATTTGGAGATGATTAAACTTGTATGGTAACTAGATCTACCACACTGGGGCGCGTTTCCCAAAACCATAGTTGCTAGTCCTAATACGTTAGCAACTTTGTTGGTTGCAATGCAATTTCCCATTGCCAACCAACTAAGTTGCTAACAGGTTAGCTACTATGGTTTTGGGAAACGCGCCCAGGGCCATAATCGCGAAGGCGACAAATGTTTTCAAATGTACGTCCTCGAACGGGCCCTACTTTTCGGATCATACTGTAAACCAATGGCGTTTCAGGTCGTTGCGCCGCCCCCGTCATTCATAATAATATGGCTGCTTTCTGCAATGTGTGTCTCTGCATATTCGTGCTGTGAACTTCCGAAATCAACACAGTGGTGAAAGATTGAACGGCTACCAAATATGTCAGCTCTTCTTAAATTAAATAGATTGTACAATCTGTCAAGATACACTGTGCGTGTTGCACGACCACATTTGGCCTGTCTGTACCACACGGAGAAGGGGGTGTATGGTTACAGACCCAGACAGAAGGACTTGAGTTCCAAAGTCGTGACAAGCGACCATATCTCCGCGCTAAATCAAGGTCAGTGTGGACATAACATTTAAAATGACAGGTTATTATGAATATAATGGATTGTTACCAAATCTGAGTCATTTTTAGGCCACGAACATTTATCTGATGTCACTTCTGGTGTGCAATGCAACAGGTTGTTGTTGCAGTAACGCTACGCTAACGTTATCCAGTCTCGTAAGATGTGTTTTCTGACCGTGGCATTAACACACAAATGTACTAGCTTACTACGATGCGTTATCTTTGCATTCACAAGCTCAGTGTTTCAGTTGTGTTGTGAGGGTTAACTGGCAGCTGATCGTGTTGAATCGTGCATGAACAGACCATGGACTGGCACGACTGGTTGAGGCATATCGAGCACATGGACATAAAGCAGCCAGGATTAACCCATTGCTTCCTGATGCGCCGGTGCTGGACACCGTTCCCGAAATCAGCGCGTTAGATGGGACTCTTCAGGGGCCCCTCAGGACAAGTGGTGAGCACTAGTAGTTGTAGGTGACCTTAGAAATTTCTGTAGGTTAAATGTTCACTCCCTAGCTGACTGATTTATAAAAAGATTTTATAGTACTTGCTTCAAAGTCTGCATATATCTTCATGCGAGTTAACTAAAGATTTATGAAATAAACTGAATTGGCCTAAGAGTAAAAAGAAAAAAGACCTTATATTGGAATCAACTGAGATGTGGTGGGTAAGAAATGACCAGGAAACCCATGAACGTAGTTTTAGGTCCATCCTATAGATATCAAAATGTATGTGTGTGTGATATTCTGTTTCATGTCATCTATTTATTTATGGGCATCTTTGTAGGTTTGCGTCACTTTGGGAAAGCAGAGGCATCACTGGAAGAAGTTCTTGCTTACCTGAACCAAACCTATTGTGGGCAGATCTCTGTGGAGATCAGCCAGCTGGAGACTGTGCAGGAGCGGGAATGGATCACAGACCGATTTGAGGAGCTCAAAAAGGAGACCTTTTCTACAGAGGAGAGACGACAGCTGGCTCAGCTTATGCTTGAGTCCCAGGTAAGTCACTGGGATGTGGAAAGTGACAGGTTTTTCACCAGGCAGCAGGATAAAACAGCACTGTCTGTCCTAGATAGGGGTTTGAAGGTAACATGGCATTAATCTGATGGTTCTGTCGTTGGTCCCTTTTTTTTGTCTCTGCATGTGAAACGTTAGGAGTTTGATAATTTCTTGGGCACCAAGTTTGCTACTGTGAAGCGGTATGGAGGCGAGGGAGCGGAGAGCATGATGGGATTCTTCCATGAGCTATTCCGTCAGGCGGCGTACAGTGGTGTGACTGATGTGATTATGGGTATGCCTCATCGCGGACGCCTCAACCTGCTGACGGGACTCCTGCAGTTTCCACCCGAGGTCAGTAGAAGCAGGGGAAGCACGCACTGCCTCAGCGTTGCTCATTACTATAGTAACTGGATGCAACTGCAGCTTCATGGTCTAGATAGATAGATAGAGAAGACACTTTATTTATCCCCAAGGGGAAATTCAAGGAATTTGAATCATTCAGTCTGTCATATCATCTCTGCAGCAGGAGCTCACATAATTGATACTAAGTGTTGCAGACACTTCGTTTTAAGTGATTTCCTTATCTGCTGTGGGCTGGTCTGAGGTCTGCCTCACTCCGATGTGGCTTTGTGTGTTTCAGCTCATGTTCCGCAAAATGCGTGGCCTTAGTGAGTTCCCAGAGAACTCTCCCTCCATCGGTGACGTGCTCTCTCACCTCACTTCCTCTGTGGAACTGGACTTCGGGGCCGGTCACCCAGTCCATGTCACCATGCTGCCTAACCCATCTCACCTGGAAGCCATCAACCCGGTATCCCAGGGCAAGGCACGCAGCCGACAGCAGCTCAAACAAGATGGGGATTATTCCCCCGACAGCACTGCCCGGCCCGGAGACAAAGTCATCTGCCTTCAGGTACATCGTTACCACAGTGGTTTTCAAAGTGGGGGCCGCAGCAAGTTGGAAGGAAAAATGAATAATATAAATAAATAGTAAAAATATTTATTTTTTGCTTTTATTTTTTTATTTAGGAATTTCCTATCATTATGAGTGTTGTAATAAAATACCATTATAATAATTTGTCATTTATCTGAACATTATAGAATCTTTCTGATTGGCTGGTATTCAAACACCTTCATCATCACGTAAACTGTCATTGTACCCCTGTTAAAGTCTATATCATCCAGCTAATTAGCTGGCTGGCTAGCTCTGCTAAAATGGATACCCTTTTGAGAGTAAAGTCAAGAGAGGGAGAGATATTTTTCAAGTTATGGATGAGTATTGAGGCAAATGGTCTCGTCATGGTCATCATGGTCTCATCATGGTCTCATCATGGTCTCATCATCTCATCTGTCATATCATGTGTGCACTGTATAACAAATTCCCTTTTGCAGGTACATGGAGATGGCTCATTTTCAGGCCAAGGCATTGTGCCAGAAAACTTTACACTGTCAAATCTACCTCACTACAGAGTTGGTGGGAGTATTCACCTCATTGTAAATAACCAAGTGGGATATACCACTCCTGCTGAGAGAGCGAGATCATCGTTGTATTGCAGTGATGTTGGTAAGTTAAAACAAAAAGTTTCTGTTCAAGTATATTTTACACTGGACTGCTGATATGCTGCAACAAAGAAGGATTAGTGAACTGATTTCTGGGCAACTCTTCCAGGTAAGATGGTTGGCTGTGCTGTGATACATGTAAATGGTGACGAGTCTGAGGATGTTCTTCGGGCAACAAGGCTTGCAGTGGAGTATCAGCGGAAGTTCCGGAAGGATGTGATCGTTGACTTGCTGTGCTATCGACAGTGGGGACACAACGAGTTGGATGAACCATTTTTCACCAATCCAGCCATGTATAAGATCATCCGGTATGCAGTAAGCTTATCAGTGAAGTTTTGCCGCAATGATCCATTGTTGATCCATTATACCGTACAATGATACATACCGTACAATGTAAAAAGTAACACTAAGCAACAGTTCGCCACTTTTTGAGTTGAGCTATGCTGTTATCAGGCAACTAGTTTTGATATCATCTCCAAATTCACTTTGATGGTACATGCTCATATGAAGGCCAGATAAACAGCAGCCATCCAGGAATATGCTCTTCTGCATCCAGGATTATGCTGTTCTGCATTCAGGATTATGCTTTTCTGCATTCAGGGCCTCACCACACCACAAAAATGAGGGAGAGTCTGTCCCTGCACAATTATTGTTGACTATATGGCGAACACCCATAGGCGTATATGGCGAACACCCATAGGCAAGCTGCGGGCAGTGCCAATAAGCTGCGGGCAGTGCCAATAAGA
Source organism: Alosa alosa (assembly GCF_017589495.1). NCBI lineage: Eukaryota > Metazoa > Chordata > Actinopteri > Clupeiformes > Clupeidae > Alosa > Alosa alosa. The sequence goes on from NC_063199.1 coordinate 16,613,825, forward strand.
TGTGGGCAGTGCCAATAAGGCTCTGGTGGTGTTTGCAGTGCCAATAAGAATCTGGGTGGTGTTTGCAGTGCCAATAAGGCTCTGGTGGTGTTTGGTAAAAGTGTGCATGCCTTTTAGGGATCTAGCTCACTAGTATTAGACCAAAACTCACATATTGCTGCATTACCAGTAAATGACGTGTTGAAAAGACACTATAATTGTAAACATGTTGTCTTTTTATCTACAGTAAAGCATGAGAAGTACATACAATTGTTTACATGAACACCAGTCAGTATAGCGGAGTATGTATGAATGTCAATAGCTTGTGTTGTTGGTAGCCTTGAGTAAAAAGACTGATACAGAAAATATCCTCATAAAGAAATTATTATTAATGGTCCTTTTCCATTCCCTGTCATTTTCCAGGGCAAGGAAGAGCATTCCGGACTCGTATGCGGACCTGCTGGTGTCCGAGGGCCTGATGACCGAAGAGGAACGAGGTCAGATAAAGACCACCCACTACAGCATGCTGAACGAGCGGCTGGCCAACATGACTCTGTACAGCCCGCCGTCCACCAATCTGCAGGGCCGCTGGGGGGATCTGGTGGAGCCCCAGGCTCGCATCACCACCTGGGACACTGGCATCGCTGCGCCCCTACTGCAGTTTGTGGGAGCCAAGTCAGTGGCCATCCCCGAAGAGATTCATCTTCACAGTCATCTCAGAAAGACACACATGCAGGTTTGTGCTTTCGGAGGCCATGTCCTTGAAGTAAATTCACAGTGTATGAGGTCTCTGATAAACTTTAGAGGAATCAGTCGTTACAAAGAAACAGAAGAAAGAAACCTGCTGACATGGAGAAATGTTCCAAACAGGCCCGGCTGCAGAAGCTGGAAGAAGGAACCAAGCTGGACTGGTCCACTGCTGAAGCCATGGCTTTTGGCTCACTGCTCTGCCAAGGTATGTCCTGTATATGATATCTCCCGATCAGACTATAAAGAAGGAAAACAAAACATATAAGGCCTATTCACACCAAGAACGATAACTATAACCATAATGATGAAAGCATTCACACTGAACAAAGTCTCTCCTTGTGTTAATAAATGTGACGGTTAAAATTCGATGGGTTCTGATTGGCTATTAGCTTTTTATCGTTCTGAAAATCGCTCTGAAAGTGATCCCCAACGATATCATTCTTCATGTCGTTATCGTTATAGTTTATGTGTGAATGTCGTCATTCATATTAACAAGAACTATAGTTATTTATAGTTATCGTTATCGTTCTTGGTGTGAATGGGCCTATAGACTGTATGTTAACAATATGGTTCTTTACACTATTAATCGTGTTCCAGATGTGGAGGTACTCTGCTGTACTTGTCCAGCAGCATTGCGTGGTAGTCCGTGATCTTTGGTTGTTGATTTTTGTCTGGACGACCCCTCCACAGGGTTCAATATCCGTATCAGTGGGCAGGATGTTGGGAGAGGCACGTTTAGTCAGCGCCATGCCATGGTGGTTTGCCAGGAGTCCAATGACATGTACATCCCACTGAATCACATCGACCCAGCGCAGAAGGGCTTCCTGGAGGTCAGTGGAAAGCTCAAAAGACCTACATCGGAGTTTGAACATTGTTTATCTTCTCGGTTTTGAACTGATCTTATTTTTATAGTGGAATGCCTTTGATGTTTGTTTGTTTGTTTCTAGGTCTGTTTCAGTATTGAATGCTTTGATGGATATGATGTCCTTTTGTTTATAATAACAATCTTCATCGTGTGTGTGTGTGCACCAGGTGTGCAATAGTCCCCTGTCTGAAGAGGCAGTGCTGGGATTTGAATATGGTATGAGTATTGCCCAGCCCATGCTTCTGCCCATCTGGGAAGCCCAATTCGGAGACTTTTTCAATGGAGCACAGATCATCTTTGATACCTTCATCTCAGGAGGTAACCATAGTTTATAAAACTCCTTCAGCCATGCAGCCATACCATTTTGTTTTGGGTGTTGGGACTATGTGTAATGCATACTTTGAAATGACCATGTGATTGATTAATTGTTGTAGAAGTAGTCATTTAAAGGTGCTCTAAGCGATGCTGGGTAATGTCACTTCTGTTGACTTTCAGACAAAACCGAGAGCTACATTGCTACTTCCTTCCCCTCCCTCCCGTGCTGCTCCCGTGCAATTAAAACTCTCCTAAACGTGCATCTCGTCTGTGTTTTGCTGGAACAGTTATGTTTTTATGAGCTAGGTTTGCCCAGGTTTTTTTTGTTGCCGTTTTTGGAGCCTGGGCTGTCCACAGAGATTGCGTTTTGTTACAGTGTATTCAGGACACAGACAGCTAGCGGTTGGTTAGGTGATGTTTGCAGTAAGTGAAATAAAATGTTTTGGCCTAAAAAACATGTGGCAACCCTTAGAGCACCTTTAACAAAACCGTTTGTTAAATGTAGTCATTTAACAAAACCCATGTAAATATTTGGTTTAAACTTGGGTTTCCCTGAAAAGACTTGTATGTTCATATGTAAGTGAATGGCATTCTTCTCCAGGTGAGGCGAAATGGCTGCTGCAGAGTGCCATTGTTATCCTGCTGCCACATGGCTATGATGGAGCTGGACCTGAGCACTCCTCCTGCAGAATTGAGCGTTTTTTACAGGTGAGGAGACTGTCAGGTCTCTAATTATCTCACCCACTCACTCGTTCACAAGCACATACAGTATGGGCAGTGATGTCTCCTTTCACTGCTGCCCACGCCAGTTCAGGGGCCTCATTTATAAAGGTTGCTATGCACACAAAAAGTTGCATGAACGGGGAAATATGAAATATGCAAATGCACATGGTGTGAAAAAATAAAGATGCACATTTCTATGCATCCTGATGGTGAGATCACAAAATAAAGGTCCCTGACAGATGGAAAAACATTTCATAATGTTACTACCTCTGTGGATAGTCATCATTCCTTCCTTCCTTCCTTCCAACAAGGTATGGAGCCAAATATGCCTACACATTTTCACTAGACCGCCTGCCACCTAACTAAACCTTAGTAATATGTCCCTTAATAAGTAAGGGATAATGGACGACACGGTGGTCTGTTCACAGAAGTTAATGCACGGTCGAGGTTGTAAAACGGCCCCGACGCGAAGCGGAGTGCCGTTTAAACCTCGTAAGTGCATTAACTTCTGGATTTCTTCCGACACATATCAACTATTTTCTCAACTTGCAGGACAAACTGCCGTTACTAGTTCTAAATGGATGGTTGCTACGGCCAAAGGCCAGTCGTTAGTTCTATCTCTCCCGTTGTCAAGCGGGCATATCCCAAGATTCTGATGAACTTTAGCTTTGAAACATCGCTATTTTACTTAGCCTGCTGTCATCCATCTAGCTAAAAGCCACCTCCGTCATATGCTACAATGTTGCCATGTTCTGAACGTCTGCATTTTACAGCTCGGATGCAACGTGACAGTTCATTTAAACTTAACAACGAGTTCGGCGAATTAATATACAAGTGTGATACGGCCAAAAAAATGGATCTACTTCATAGGTGTGCAAATAACATACGGTTAATGGTCGTTCTAAATTACGTAGGACAATGGGAAATTCAACCAAGCAGTGGAATAATGTGAATTCTGTTTGTGGACTTCTGCTGACACTAACACCCGAGTCATTCTGTGTCAAATCAGACAAAATCCATTAAAATGGTTGCAGCACCAACTTTTGTCTAGTTTGTCTACACAATGTTTAGGTTCCATAACTAAAACATGTAAAATATTTTTGTTCAATTCTATTGTTTTCATTGTCTTTTTGCCCTTGATTTTTTACACTTTATCTTGGAGGCCATGTTTGGGCATTCATATATTAAAAAGTACCGGTATTATTCCTAGCCTGGCCAAACTTTGTAGAATGGAAGACAAACATGTTCTTAGTAAGATTGACTTATTAAATGTTCATCTGTTTAGCCTTTCCATTGAACCTGTCTTGTACAGTGTTAAGTGTGACCCAGCCTTTCCATTGAACCCGTCTTGTACTGTACAGTGTTAAGTGTGACCCGCCCTTTGGCGTTCATGTACCCTGGAAACTCCAGAGTTCTCGCAAGAGCACAATTTGAATTGTCTCCCTGAGACACTCTGGTAATGAGTAATGATGCACGTTACTTTTGCCACTTGTATTGCAGGGAGCCAATCACATTGGTGTATCTGATATAGGCGAGCAGTCGTAGTGTTATCCAATTGCGTTGAAGTCCGGAATCAGTCAGTAAACATTGGTCGTATTGTGTTATCCAATTGCGTGCAGAGAGATTTTCAAATGCACACTTGGTGCCGCCCCTCGAGTTGGGCCATTACATTATTCGTGGCCAGACCCTTAATCTTTCTAGATTACCAGGGTTTGGAATCTCCAGGCTAGCGTTCATGCATACCAGTCACCACTTATGTGCATTCTATGTACCGGTATTTGTCTATCTCCCAGATGACTGACAGCAAGGAGGAAGGTGTGGACAGTGACACAGTGAACATGTCTGTTGTGAACCCCACCACTCCAGCACAATACTTCCACCTTCTCCGGCGACAGATGATCCGCAACTTCCGCAAGCCTTTAATTGTGGCCGCACCAAAGACATTGCTAAGGTTCTCAGTAAGTCTGACTTTTTATATATGCATGTTTTTATATTATATATGCATGCATATGTTATATGTGCATATTTCTGTTCCCTCTCTCAATATACATAGTTTTATATTTCTGTATACAATTCTTCCACATGATTGAGGCTTCTTACAGCCCTTACTGAGGGGCAGCCGTGGCGTACTGGTTAGAGCTTCAGACTTGTAACCGGAGGGTTGCCGGTTCGAACGTTGACCAGTAGGCACGGCTGAAGTGCCCTTGAGCAAGGCACCTCACTGCTCCCCGAGCGCCACTGTTGTTGCAGACAGCTCACTGCGCCGGGATTAGTGTGTGCTTCACCTTACTGTGTGTTCACTGTGTGCAGAGTGGCTTGTTTCACTAATTCACGGATTGGGATAAATGCAGAGACCAAATTTCCCTCACGGGATCAAAAGTGTATATATACTTATACTTTCAATATGTAATATAATGAATCTGATTAACTATGTGTTAGTCTGTATATTTTTTCTGTTGCTTTTTTTGTGTGTGTGTGTGTGGGGGGTCTGTATGTATGAAAAGACTGATGTTGACTCAAACTAAATTTGGTCTCCTCCTAATAGGGTGCTGTGTCTAGCCTTGCTGACTTGGCTCCAGGAACATCTTTCAAACCTGTGCTTGGTGACCCTTCGGTGAACCCCTCCAGGTAAATCATCTGATCACAAACTATGAACTCTTCATGCAGCTGTAATGTGCTTTAGTGTTAAAACTAAGTGTCAGACTGGGCAGAGAGCCAGAAAGAACCATAACTTTGATCGTGTTCCCCTTATCTAAACAATTATGTCATGGTCTAATATCAGCTCTTCAAAAGGTACTTTTAAGTCTGTATGTTCCAAAGTCTGCGGGCCCCCAGAGGGGGTCAGGGAGTTACAGCAAGGGGCACGTTTTGGGAGCGAAAAAACGAGAATCCAAACAACCAGCTATAGGTCAAATTAAACTCGGCAGTGTTCTTACAGCATAGTAATTGGTGAATAACCTGTTTGGTGATGAGTTTGTAGCCTACTTTGTATTTTCAGAATATGGTTAGGGTCTACCATTTAGCTTATAAGGTATTAAGATGGCTAGTCATAATATTAATACAAGAAACATGGGCCTAACATTAACCAATCCAAAACAAAGTAATATTATTTAGTCATCCATCATAAAAAACACATTTGATCCATAAAGGTTTGATCGGTTTCATCAGGTAAGGGATGCTATTTTTATCTCATTGTCAAAGTGAGGCCTACCTTGACAAGTTCCAAATAACCACAGTTTTAAGTTATGTAATGCAAAGAGTTAATTTGAAATGAAAGAACATGACGTAATTCATTTAATACTAAATGCTTCCATTCAGTATTATTTCCATGAATCCTCGCGCTTCATATACTAGTCCAACCTGTAATTCCCACAGTGTCCAGCGGGTGCTGCTCTGCTCTGGCAAACACTATTATGCCTTGCTGAAGCAGAGGGGGACACTGCCTGCAGCGGCCCAGAACACTGCACTAATCCGGCTGGAGGAGCTCTGTCCTTTCCCCTTGGAGGCTCTGCAGAAAGAGCTCTCTAAATACACCAATGCCAAAGGTGAGAGACTATTTAGCCTCTTGAATGTTTTATGCTTCAATGAGTCATGTTATTTTGTTGTAATCATATCATCATCAGTAAGATTTATCCCAGACTATTGTTTGGATTATCGTGAAGTTTATTTACATGGTTAGAGTTTATCTGATTATACAGCCTTAGGTTATCTGGTTATGAGTAGCGTGGGTTATCTGGTCGTACCAATGTAGGTTAATTGTCAACTTCCTACTCACTCTGTATAACACACTTATTCACTTCTACAGAGTTTATATGGAGTCAAGAGGAACCCCAAAACATGGGTGCCTGGTCCTTTGTGAACCCAAGATTTGAAAAGCAACTGGCATGCAAGGTATATTCTCTTTTATATTGAAAGTAATATTGTTGAGAATGAAAATAATGCTTGAATCTGAGAATGTGAATGTGCGTCAAATTTCTTGTTTTGTAACTGTGACATAAATGTGTATCATTGAACACATGCAGAATGACTATTGTACCACCTATTCATTTCCACTGATCCATTTTCCATCTGCTGAATTGGTGCCCGCTGTTCTCTGGTCCTCAGCTGCGACTGGTCAGCCGACCCTCTCTTCCTGCTCCTGCTGTGGGCATCGGCATGCTACACAATCAACAGCAGGAGGCCATTCTCACCGCCTCCTTCAGCTGAGAGGCCTCCTCGAGGTGCACAATACAGAACACCTGCAAGAATACTGCACACAGTGGGCACTGAAGGGGACCTAATTTGACCTTCAGGAAAAGGACATCTTGGAATGTCGAGTTTGAGAAGAAGCTCTGTGTTCAACAGAAGAGAGATTTTTTTCAACTCTTTGAAAGTGTTCTTTCCCTATCCAGTTCCTTTGAATATCCATGGTTAATAAGATTGTTTTTTCTTAATATTTTGGTTGAAGGATGTTGAGAAGAATACTTAACTTCCCAGCATAACACAAACATGCATTAAGGGATCTTAGCTTCAGCCTACTGACTTCCAGGACATAACTATAGAAACGGATGAATAGTCTGTATAACAAATATTTTTTTTCTGACGGCACTGGGCACAATATCCTTCAATACGTTTATACAGCATAACACGGTTTAATAATAGCTTGGCCCCTCAATAGTACTCCAGTCTCAATAACAAAGTGACCAGTTTTGTCTTTGTTGTTAATGATGGGTATTAATTTAGTATATTATAGTGTAGGATAAATTATCATGCTGGAAGTAAAGTGTTGTCTATTTTTCAAAACAGGATAGTGTGAATAATTGCATTAACAAAACACAATGAAGTTCTTTTCTGAACAATTACACTGCATTTTGTGTATTATCAACAATATTGCCAGTTTACTTGTACGCAAAATAAATGAACTCCCATTCTGTTTTCACCAACCGCTGTTTAATTTGGTCAACTATGATCAACAAGTGTTTGTTTCACTTTGCAGGTACCATAGCCCATTGTATTGTCGATTGTGTTTTTAAAATAATTTGATTTTGTCTGTAATCCCTCTGTACTTGACAGATGTCACATGGTCATCAGTTGCAAGAGAAACTATATTTTTGACACACCTGCAAGTGGAACTCACATTCTTTTTCTTTACTTTTCCGTTCTCTGCCATGCTACCTCTACAGTCATCTTGCTTTTAGTAGTACTAGAATCAGTTGTCAACTTAAAGCCAAGTTATCAGGTCACCTACTGTATTAATTTTGATGTCCTCCGAACTGTAATGGCTCACATGTAGCCTACTGTCTCAGTGTGTTGACCTATTCACTGTAATTAAGGCAAAGGCACGCTGTCGTGGATTTATGATCATATTGATACCATGAATAATGCCTATACTGTGTCAAACACAGAAGAAAGTAGGCCTAGCCTAAGCAGTGATTAGTCAGCTTTCAAGGTATGATTTCTGACAGATTGCTTGACAGTAGGAAGGGACAGAAGATGTCGTACCTGTATCATTGAACACTTGCTGACTGTATCCTCGCATATTGAATGTCTTCGGTGCGTAGAGCGGTGCAATCACACTTACGGCTATTCACTTGGTGGCGTCATCCTTTAACATTAGAAATGCGCTGTGGACTATTGGCTGTAGAGCGAGCGCAGAGGCTAGAACTACTGGTCAGGTAGTCGCGCTCAACAAGAGGAGGTGTAGCTGACGCTTCCGCTTTACTTAACATTCACAACCATCGTTGTGTAGCTCATGAGTGTTCAGAAGGCGTCGGTACGAAGATGAAGGCTGTCTTTAACATCATTATTCAGACAATAAGGTAGTCTACCTCGGTGAACGTGACCACTCAGAGGGCACCTCGGTCAATTTGCCTAGAGCAGATTAGTAAGATACCGTGTGCGCGCGACTGGGCGAACCCCTTTAGCTGAGCAAGGTGAAAGGCACTTCTTCAGGCATCACACAAGCACAGTTGAAACAGACTGGGAAAACACCGAAGAGAAGGAAAGAATTACATTCAGTCATTGTAACTGTCAGTGAAGCGCTAGGAGTGCCAAAATTTGATCGTGCTCTAGCAGATTGGATTCCCTGGTTCAATGATGGCCAGGGTGGACCAAGAACCTGTGAATGGATCTTGGAAAAAGCGGGTCAATGACATCCACGATACATTCGAGTTCAAGGAGACCCTTGGCACGTGAGTAACTTTCTAAGTCACTGTATCCTATTTATCGTTTTGTGATTATCTGAATGAATGTCTAATAAAATTCGTGTTCCTGATATAAGTTTGTAAACCAGATGGAGCCACACAAACGTTAAGCTATGTCTGTGACGACCACCAAATCCACGTTTTTTTTATTTTTTTTAAATAGACAATTGTTTCTTAAAATTCACTAGTGGTCTAACCCTCTGATGTGACGGAACGGAACGACTATAGAAACTGAAAGTTTGCAATACCCTAATTGTTCTTGTTTTAAAAGGTGAATGCTTCAGGTCTAAGAACAGGAGCATTACACCCATTGTGATCTACCACGTTAGGATGGATCCATGCTGACATTACCAAGATATAGGCAATATAGTGAAGCATTAGTAAAATTGTCTATAGTCTTTATTTGGTGTGTGCCTACATGGCCTGAGATTTCCAGCCAGATAAGCCATGCAGCTGATACTCACATAACAAAGCAGTAGTTATAGTCTAGGTCTACTACTTCAAATGTTCCAGTCAAAAGAATGTTCTGTGTTCAATGCAGTGGTGATTCATAGTGGCATAGGTGTTTCTATAGCAAATCAATCCCATCCCAAGTAGACTGCATCTATATCCTTAAGTGGGCCTTGACATTGTACTGGACTCCAATTAATAAATTGCAGTAGCCTATTAAATGTAATGGAATATTCAACTAAGGTAGACTGCTGTTGTTCACAGCACAGCTATTTATGGTTACTAATGTACTCTGAGTCTCTGGCCCTCTCTTAGAGCCAGGCATAGTGAGCGGGCCCTCGGAAGAAAAAGTTCGGGCACCACTACTGGAGGTTTAAAACACACTGTTCATCTGGTTTCCAGCAATGAGCTTTAACTTTGAATAGTATATTTACCTTTGGATCAGGTATCAGCCTAAATGTTATTAAAGCTTGAGGAATGTTGGTCCTTGCCGTTCTGAAATGCACTCAGTGTGCTAAAACCTCATTTTTTATTTGTGGGTGCGCTGTGAGATCTCGTGCTGACAGTTTAATGTCTGAAGTTTAGGACATATTTCAAAGGCATTACTCATCATGTTTATGACCGATGCGGCAGCTCACCGGCTTCAGAATAGTCTTTCTTTGGCTGGGCTGCAGACAAATTCCTGAGAGTTTATTTCAGTCCACACTTAGTGCTGCTTGACATGAGACCTGTTCCAGAGTGCATGAGAATGAGAGTGAGCGCATAACGGCTCACTTTGAGGGCAACCACAACCTGACGACCGAGGGCGACCTGACTACTACACCGTTTACAAAAATATGTTACCAAGATGCAGTAAATGACAACAAAGTAAAATGATCTTTATTGTTCAATTGGCATTTATATTTTTATATTCAATGGATTTGAATTAGGTTTAACCTACTTCTGAATTGCCTCTATTTATTACAGTGTGTGTGTGTTCTGTCTTAAGTCAGTCCTAAAGTCTTTCATATAATGACATGTAATAGAGACATGACATTATGTCTCAGAAGTCCTTTTTTACTGATGTATTTTGAGCATCGAATTCTAACATGCTCATGCCAGGTCTCTCAGGCCTGCTGTGTAAACGTCAGACCCCACTGATGCTCCGTAGTGATCCCCCACTGCAGGGAAGGTTTGTGCTTCATGTCTGGGAAGAGGCATCTTGCTGGTCCACAGTGCTTCACGCTGCTCTGGTTGAGGATTAAATGCGCTGTGGAAGAAGTTGATGCTTAGATTAATTTCAGCACTGATGCTCCCTCTGATACCGGATTACCAGTGGGCTCTGCTCAGTCTTTGTCACTGTATCTTTAGTGCTCGTTCATGCTGGTGAAATGTACAGGGCTTTGTTCTTCATCTTGGAGCTGCTGGACCTAATCATTATTTCCAAGCCCCAGGGTATCTGATATTTCTTGCTTTCTCTCATTAATTAAGATGGCCATTATGTGTAGTCAGTAGCTACCCTGCTCTCCAAGCCCAATTAAGAGGTTCTAATCCGTTACTCTTACTCTCATCCGCACGGCACTCTTTTCTCTTCACTCTTTTCTTTTCTCTTTTCTGTGCCAGCTTGTCTTCCATCTGTTCATCATTTTTTTGTTTTTTTCAGTTAACAAATGAGTACCCTCCTCTACAGTCCTTGTCATTGTATCTGTTGGGAAGACATGTCCCTTAGTCATTAGTGACCTCTGGTTCTTTTTAGTGTATACATTAGCTCTCCCTGATCCTTACCCTGAGAACCTATCCTTGATGCCCAGCAGGCCCTCTTGGCATGTGTCAATTGTATAGGTCTTACAGTAACAGTCAATGTCTTATTTTCTCCATATTGTAGGAATGACATCTTGACAGTGGAACAGAAAGAGTAAACATTTGGTATCCTGAAGCTCTTGGTAGGGGTGTTGTGGGTTTTGGCTCCTGCCTGTTGACTGTTGACCAGTGTTTCATCTTGTTCAGAAATATGGTAAGATGAAACAGATTGCATGGAAAACTGGCTACAGTTCTGACATGTATAATGTATAGGTACACCCTTAAAACAAACGTGTTGAAACAACACAACTTGTATTGCTGTTAACGCATCTGTATGTCCAGATAGGGACCAACACATTTGAAGAGTGTAGCTGTATATGGCAACTTGACCGTGCTTGGCAGTCTCGCAACAGAACTACTGAGGTGTGTAGGCTACTGCGTGTTGACTACATCTAGATATAACATTAAATTATGTTTATTGATGCAAACTAGCAGGTGTTCCTCATGTCATTTATCACCATAATTTGCATGGCGCAGCACACCTGTAAAGGTTAATGATATGGGCTATTTACATTGGTTTGTGATGCAGAATGGGAATTGTTAACTGTCACGCGATCTCTGAACAGACTATATGTGTCTGTGACGTCCAGTCTCTGGACAACTGTATACAAGGTACAGGGAAACAAGCCAAAATATGGACATGTTCTGGCAGATCTAAATACTGTGCCACCCAAAGTCCATAGAAGAATTCAACAGTCTGTTGTGCTAATCCTTCCAGCTGTTGTGAATTTGATATAACATATAGTATAACAGTGAAATCCAGTAAAGTGAGTTATTTTAGGATGACATCAGGTAAACCTGCATAGCAAAAGAATAAATACACAAATCACAGTCCTTTTTATGCTTTATCGACTTGGAAAGATTAAATGGATTCCATTTCTCATAGGAACACAGAAACACACGCAAGTTAAACCTAAATGCATTGGAAGAGCCTATGTTCAAACCATCGTTCCCAGACTGTTGTGAGTTGGCACGGAGTGTTGACAGGATATAGTGGTTGCCGTGGCATAATGAGCCAGTGCAGTTTAGTACAGGAAGTGTCCACATGAACTTAAAGCAAGCTATAGGATTAGCTTTGCCAGTCCAGTAGGTTACACAAGAGCCTCCAATGCAGGTCACTCAAGGTAATTCAGAGTGATTTCTCTGCACCTGTGTGAATAGCAAAAACTACTCTACTTAAAGCAAGTGGCTCTTTCCACAACGACAGTATTGATATAAGAAGAAATATGGGGGAGTCGTGAGTGTTCATGAAATCAGCCATAATTTTTTTCATCCGCAGGGCCTATGGTGGTAAAGATCAATAAGGATCCTACACAATGAGGACATCATAAGCAATACATGGGTTTCTATTCAACTCTTTGCATATGTTAAGCACATTCATGAATCTTCTGCTAAAGAAAATGTGAATGTGTACATTTCCATCCGTTGTGTAATGTATGCATTGGGAGCATTGAGCAGTTGTGGGATATGCAAGGCCCATACATAAGGTTTTTAGGACACCGTACGTAACAGCTGTGGGATTTGTATGTCAGGGCACCTTAAAAGCCTTGTTCATAAGGAGTTAATCCACTGGCTCCATTGAATCATTTTCTTATTAGACTTCGATTTTAATGCAAATTTGGTATTAATATATCGTCCAAAGAGGTATAATTCAACAAACTAGTGTAGCTTAGCTCAGTCTAATTTTAAGTTCGACAGGGTCTCTGGTCATATTTACTGTGCATGACTGTCCACTTATCGAGGTTATAGACAGTGCACCTGTTTTATAGCCGAGTGAGTACATTGTTATAAAGTATTATTTGATATCATTTGCACCTAGAACCAATTGATGCATACAGCGCTTGGAATTAACTTATGTGCTCACCTTTATCCTCTTCTAAGGTTATTTTTGGAGAAAGAAGTTATTTTATTTCTGCCGTAGCAATGGCAATTACAGTTTGTTTTAATCTTATGACAAATTTAGTTTAAGCTGCGGTGATCCCCTTAATGCTCGACGTAAATGTGCCTTGGTTCCTATGTCTGTCTAAGTTAGTGTAGGAGTCACTTGTGCCTCGTCATTAATCCAGTAATTGCACTGCAGTATCTCTCCCAGTGAGGTCTGTGTGCATATGTGCCTGTGTGTGAGTGTATGTGTGTGTGCAGGAGTCCTGATTTCTTTGCTGCTAGCTTCATTATTAGCAGTGTGGAATTAAGAGAGGGTTTTCCCCACCTGCTCATCTTTCTTGATAGTTTTGAGTGCCGTCACTGTTTCCCTAAGGTTTCCCCTTTCCTTGTTTGAGTGAACCTGCAGCATGGTGTGTGTGCAGAGTAAACGTGGCAGGCTGCAGAGCGTGGTGGTTTCAGGCCGTGCTGTCATCTGAGCCATAGTTGATGCAAATGAACATCCTGTTACAGTTTTGAATGAACTGATTACTGTACGTGCCTTTTGGCCTTCTTCTGCACTGTCTCCATTCATTTCAGTGTCTGTTTTAGATTAGAAGTGATCTTATATTTGCATTACAATGCTGTAGTAAGTAATGTCTGAACCAGTGTTAGAAAGCTCCAGGGTAGAGCTGCAATGAACTAATCTGTAGATTATTTTCTACAGATTCATAATAGAATTGATTTGATTGTCAAAATGATCTTTGTGTCCCAAAGCCCAAGATTGCCATCAAAAGCCTCATTTTGACCACATGCCAAAGATGTTCAGTTTACTGTCACAGCAGAGTAAAGTAAAGTTGAAAATATTTAAGTTTAAGATATAATCAGATAAAAAAGTCTTAAAAATTACCTTTTAACTGATTAGCAAAATAGTTGGTGATTTAATTTAGTCGACAACTAACGGATTAATCTGTGAATTGTTGCACCCCTATTCTAGAGCAGAAATTCTCAGACTTCTTGACCCCAAGACCCCCCAGTATCCAAGGGAATATTCCAGACTCCAGTAACAACCTGGCTGCTTGTTATCATGGCATCATCTGTATACACTCCAAAGTCCAATGCCTAGTCAAGCTTATTCCATTTGAACTCATGACATCATTCAGAAACAACTTCTGCCAGTAATCCTCAAATATCACATGTGGAACCCCTCATTCTATTCCTATTATCACACATCCACAGACAGTAAAAGGCTTTTGTATAATATTACCTTCTTTGTGTTATTGATGTTAATAATTACTTTGGTTTTCAGGTTTTATGATTGAAGCACTGTTCTAGAGTTCTAGAACAAAACTCTTTTTCCATTAAAGGGTTTCAAGTTAGTTTAGATCTGAATCATGAGGGCATTATTCCAGTGCATTTAAGCACAGAGCTGGCTGCTCTGGGCATCCCTGAGGGAGCTGTGTGAGATCTGGAACCTCTCCCGCAAGGCAACATTTCACTGGTGCTGGCTTTTTTCATGTTTCTCTATATACAGAGTGCATTGGTAAGACCACCGAGGCGGTTTCATTGTGTGTCTGTAAAGCACAGTTGCATGTGTCCATTGGAGCTGTGACCTATGCAGGTGGCTGTGCTTTCACACTTCTCCTCAAAGTGACAAACATGCACCTGGGGAGCATCAAGGCTTCCTGTGGTTCTAATTGTTTCATCTCTGCTGTAGCCAGAAGCAAATAATAGGAGCCGGCGTCTGTGTGTGCATTGCCAAGGGATACCAGATCCTGCTGACCAATCTCATGCAGGAAACAAGAGCTTTGGAGGCCAGGCTTTCTTCAGTTTACCTAATATGTTTATGTATCCTGATTGCATGATGAATGGATGGCTGTCTGACATCAAAGTTCAGTGTGGACAAGGCAAGGAGTTAACTGGGGTCAGTGACGGGGTAGAAATGTGCACAACTCTTAAAAGGCTCGCAGAATGTAAACAGGAGGAACGTTTCTCAATACAGCTGTAGTCATAAAATTTGTATATAAACAACAGGGTGAATACAGAATAGCATTGACACTGTGCAATGCCATAAATAAAACTGTATTTACTTCAGACAATTATTGAAAGTTGTAGCCTATGTTGGTCAATTTAAATGATAAATCACTGTATCCTCTTTAATAATGTACAGTATATAGCTTAGTAGCACCCAACGGATGAGCTATAATATTGTATTTTCTTTACTGAAAATCCAAGGGCCTTTATCTGGGTTATGATTAGTTATGCATACTTAATCTCAGATTAAAACAGCAGGGCAGAAAGAGGTGTGGCCAACTGGTTGTACCAGTAGAGCTGAACTCACCTGAATACTTGGGTCTTGTGTGATGAACTATGTAGAGTTATCGATTTTACATCCATTCATATCCCCCATTCCCAACACGGGGAATGCACACACAGTGACTACCCTCCTCTTTTCTAGCTGTCCTGCTGTTAAAGGACAACCTGATACAAATACATATTGATCCTTTAAGAACTGGCACGTCAAGGGCACAGAAACTTAACCCAAAGCTGTTGAAAGGTAGTTTGTTGTCTGTAGGGGGTGTTGCTGATACCAGTGTGGTTGTCCTCATTCAGGGGTCATCCCCCTTACCATATGGATCTGTGGTCAAAGGGCTTAGCAGGGATTTCTAGGGACCAGTTAGAGCTTAGCTGGCAGACGGCATCTGATTGGCAAGCCTGCTGCCAAGAGCTGATTACTCCCAGTCGGCATAATGGGCATCCCTTCCAGTGCCAAAAAACATAAATGGCCCAGCCACTATTTGTGTAAGAGAAAGAGAGAGCAAGAAAGAGAGGATGTGTTGCATGTTTGTGTTTATTGTTTAAGATGCTTAAACACATAGTGTTTCCATTACAAACGTGCCACTTTAGAGTGAGAGTGTTTACCACAATATATTTAGTGAAGTGTATAGTGGATGTCCATTTTCTATTTTAGTTTGAAATATTGAATGAGGTAAGAGAAGAGGAAGGAAATGAGAGGGTGTGTTGAAGAGAAAGATGGCAGCTCAAGAACAACATCAGACATGTATCTGTTCAAATGTATTTTGGCTGTGTCAGTAAGATGATTATAATGTCTGAGTGTTATACATTGTCATTACATTGGTCACCCACATGGATTAAAACATCTGAGAATTTCTGTTTGGATGGCAGATATTTTGTCAGCAACAGGGTACAAATAGCACTCTTTGGTATTCATGAGTCTGTCATGGAGGTTAAGCTGCACTAGGGAGTTTTGGTGTAAAAGTAGCAGGCTAACTGCCTAAAAGGCATAATGTTTGCAAACACAATTAACAGCCCAGTTGACACGGACACACGTCTGCTGACGTGCTAACGCCTGTCATATGGCAATATAGTTGGCAATGCCCTACTTTGAGTTTGAAAGTTTACTTTTTCCATGTGGTGTTCCGACCAGGAACATAGGCCTACTATAATGTGCATGTCCTGTATGGCTTGTGGGAATGTCTGACGTGTTTATCTGTCCTTTGCATAACCATATGCCATCAAAAACTAATTTGAAGTTGATGCCAAACTAGTTGTCTATACACTGTGTAGTGTGCTTCAAGAGGTTTGCTTGATGAATCTCTTGTCTGTATTGTAGCCTATGGGAATTTGGTTGTATAACATTTAATAACAATGCATATTTTTATGCAACCATTAGTCATCTCTCGCTCTCTCTCTTGCAGCGGGGCGTTCTCTGAAGTAGTCCTTGCCAAGGAGAAGGCTACAGGGAAGAGGTTTGCGGTGAAGTGTATCCCCAAGAAGGCGTTGAGGGGGAAGGAGAGCAGCATTGAAAATGAAATAGCCGTGCTCAGGAAGTAGGTGCATGCACTGAACAGAAACAACACCGCCCATTCTCTGCAAGTTGAAAGACAAGTGTTGTTCTGCATCTGCTCTGCTCAGCTTGTTGCTATGCCTATAGAGTTTTGCACATGTTTGTTAAGAAAATTATAAAAGGAAAGGAAATCCCCAGACTATCAATCTAACATGCGTCTTTAAAAAAGGGGCTATCAAAAGGTTTACCAAAGGCTAGTTTTCCTTTCTCTGTGGCGTTCTGCTGTTATAATGAGGGTGCTGTGGTCGTGCCACTCTTTCCTTTTGGTGGTGGGTATGATAAAGGTCCCTGTGACGCATTTTCGCATCCTCTGCCCCCTCATCACACCTGTCACTCTCGAGCCATCTGATTCCATCAGGCGATCGCCGAGAGGCTCGGAGGCTCCTTCACACAATCGTCCGCCCTCGGACGCAGCGCCTCGGTCTCCCCACCTCAGTCTGCCGCACGCCACACTCACGCATGGTCATTCAACGCCCCCACCGTTGCCATGGTGAAAGAAAGGATTTCAGAGAGTGGGAGAGAGAGAGAAAGGGAGACGTGAGGAGTGATACTGCTTGAGCCTCACTGGTTCAGCAGTGAGAGTGAGATGAGTAGCAGCACCTAGCGGTGAGGATTGGTATTGCAGGACCGCAGCACAGGCTAATAAATAATAGAGGCCTTGTTTGTGTCATGGCGATGACAATATCATGCCTGCCAGGTAGTATTTCAACTCATAACTGCATAATGTCCTCTTGGCAGTTTCTAGGAATCATTTGGCAGTCAGTAGAGAGAAGAGAACATTTGTACGAATAAGGTGTGTGAAATTAGAGGAACAAAATCTAACCCCACCAGAACAGGACTGCAAATTATCAGGATAAGGACATTATACTCTCTATCTTGAGATTCAGGAAGCAAGGTTATGTTTCAAAGTTGAGTTCATGATGAAGGCTGACCTCTAGTTAGTGTCTGCTTCAGTTGCTATTACACTGGAATAGTAGAAGTGAAAATAAAAGATAGGAAGTTATGGCTTTTGCCTACTTTTGGTAGTGCGAAGTTTGTCGAATTACTACCTTGTGCATCATGTTCAGAGTTTGCTATAGAAATAAATCAATTTTTTTTTTTTACTTCTAGGATAAAGCATGAGAACATTGTTGCCTTGGAAGATATCTATGAAAGTTCACATCATTTGTACCTCATCATGCAGCTGTAAGTATTTAATTAAACTCTTTATGGTATTTATTTCACTCATCCTATAAATACAGCCAGATTCCATCAGTGCTAAATCAAATACTCCAACACTAATAGTCTCCAAATGTTTATTTCTAACTTTTTTTATTTGTCTTTATTCTTGTTCCATTCAAAACCAAAACCATAGGCCATATGAAATATGACCCATATTACCGCAACTGGAACTGTGAAATGAAAGTCGTTTTTTGTATGTTCCTCTTTTGAAACCGTTTTGTCATTGTTTCACATAGATTTCTAAAAACATGCTGTTGTTTTCTCAAAAATCAGTGATTACTTTTGGGAGGTAAAAGACTAAACCAAGGCCTCTCTGTCTTTCCCCAGAGTGTCTGGGGGGGAGCTCTTTGATCGTATTGTTGAGAGGGGATTCTACACAGAGCAGGATGCCAGCATATTAATCAAGCAGGTCTTGAATGCCGTTAACTACCTCCATGAAATGGGCATAGTCCACCGAGATCTCAAGGTAATTCCCTGCCAAAGGATGGTGTTGGACCTGCCTTACCTCTCCCCTTCCTTGCGTGGCCAAGGAAGTAAGCAACCTCCATGTTTTTCTTTCTCTTTGCAGCCAGAGAACCTGTTATACTTCAGTGATGAAGATGAGTCCAAGATCATGATCAGTGATTTTGGCCTGTCTAAGATTGAGAGCGCAGATGTCATGTCAACTGCGTGTGGGACTCCAGGATATGTTGGTAAGGCCGTGTGAGAATTAAGATCAACCCCTGCTCACGTGTGGACATTGATCCTAGATAGATAGATAGATAGATCCTCTTCCCTTAAGTGATGCATTGAATGACTTTCTCAGTCTGTCTGTTGTGCAAGGCAGTGAGCGAAGTCTCCATCAGGTAATCTGTGATCCAGGTTACCAGGTGAGCGTCCACACCCATCTGCAAGAGCTTGTCTCCCAGTCTGAGGGGTTGGATGGTGTTAAAAGCACTTGAGAAATCAAAGAACATGATTCTCAAAGCACTTTTCCCCTTGTCCAGGTGAGAATGTGTACTGTGTAGAAGATAAGTGATGGCATCGTCCACGCCCACTTTCTCCTGGTATGCAAACTGTAATGGGTCTAGTGCATGGCGTACCTTGGGTCTGAGCATACCTAAGACGAGTTGCTCCATTGTCTTCATCACATGTGATGTTAGAGCGACAGGTCTGTAGTCATTAAGCTTACTAGGATGTGGCTTTTTAGGGACAGGGGTGAGACATGATGTCTTCCACAGTGTTGGAACTTGTCCAAGGCGTAGACTTAGATTGAAGATGTGCTTCAGTGGCTCCCCCAGCTCAGCAGCACAGGCCTTGAGTAGCCTTGGACACAGTCTGTCAGGCCCCGCTGCCTTTCTTGTGTTCAGTTTCTTTAGTTTAACGCTCACTTGTTTTCCTGTGATGATGGGGGGGTGTAAGGGGAGGGGAGGGGGAGGGGTGGATCTGGGATCTGTGTGTCTGATGGGTGTTGACTGAGGTTGTTGTCGCCTCATTGTTTGTGATCGCCGCGTGGGGAAGGGGTGCAATATCCAGTGATGGTGGGGGTACGATAGCCTGTGATGGTGGAGGTGAGTATTGCACTGGTATTGAGGGGGTGTGGGGGTGGGGGCTTGGGGATGACCACCTCCTTGATGTCCCTGTCAGGCAAGGAGGCGTCAGGCGGGGGGCAGGGCGTGAGGTGGTGTTGGTTTTAGGTCATTGGGCGTGAGGTGGTGATGGTTTAGGTCGTTGGGTGTCATCAGGATGCAGAGCTGGAGAGACTGGGAGGCTGGGAGGTGAGGATAGGGCACGCAAACAAGTGCAGTGCCTGAGTCTGCGTGCGTCTGAGTCTGGAGCTGGAGCAGGGCAGTCAAACCTGTTGTAGAAGTGGTTCAACTGGTTCGCCCTGTCCAGGTCCCCCTCTACAGAGCTGCTGCTCTTCTTCAGGCCTTTCATGCCGTCCCATGCCTCCTTCATGTTGTTTTCCTGCAACTTCTGTTCCACCTTCCTTCTGTAGTCCTCCTTAGCCTCCTTCAGCTTGATTTTGAGTTCCCCTTGCACACGCCACAGCTCTGCCATGTCCCCCTCTCTGGACGCCATCTTTTTCCTATTAAGAAGGGTCTTGATATTGCTGGTTATCCAAGGCTTGTTATTGACATTGCTGGTTATCCAAGGCTTGTTATCCTCATCATTTGTGAAAGTGCTGACATTTAATAAAGTAGTAATTCATTGTTTTTTTTTTTGCATATAGAATTTGAAGAACATGGGCTTGGGTTGCATATAGATTTGATGGTCAGAGAATTCCATCCATGTTGCTGTTAAGTGGTTTGTTTTTCCAAAGACTCTTTTCTCCATTTCGTGTCCTAGCACCTGAGGTTCTGGCCCAGAAACCCTATGGGAAAGCAGTGGACTGCTGGTCTATTGGAGTCATCGCATATATTTTGTGAGTGACCACTGCGTACATCTGTCATCTGTAGCCCAATCCTCAGCTCCGTGGTTCCCAGTCTGACACGCCTGCCAAGCCTGTCATCACTGTTACCGTTGCACATTTGTTTAGGACTACCACCTTATACTACCACATATGCGTGTTGTGTCTGCAGAGCCACCAGCCAATACGACTTTTAAACAAAATATGACTCAAAATGATTGCAATCATGATCTCCCTTCGATAAGCATAATATTATTACATAAATTGAACATGCGCAAGTGTAAAGAAAGACATAATCATACATCTTTTTTCTCATTTTTCATTTAAGATTGTGTGGATATCCTCCATTTTATGATGAGAATGACTCTAAGCTCTTTGAGCAGATTTTAAAGGCAGAATATGAGTTTGATGCACCATACTGGGATGATATATCAGATTCAGGTAAGCTTTTCTGTGTGTGTATTTGTGTGTTTGTGTATTATGTGTGTATTAATAGGTTTGTGTGTGCATGAGTGTTTGTTGGTATGTGGGTGTGTGTGTTTGAATGTGGATGCTGTATTCTGAATTCTGGGTAACCCTTGCATGTCTTGCAGCTAAAGATTTTATCAGCAATCTGATGCAGAAAGATCCAGAGAAGCGATTAACATGTGAAGAGGCTCTGCAGCATCCATGGTGAGTTACAGTGCTGAGTACTGTTCAGTGACCTACAGCCAACTGGGCTTGTACCCTATATGCACCATACGTAGACACTAAGATACTAGGGCTTGTACCCTATATGGACCATACATAGACACTGAGATACTAGGGGTTGTACTCTATATGGACCATACGAAGACACTGAGATACTAGGGCTTGTACCCTATATGGGCCATACGTAGATATTGGGATACTAGGGGTTGTACCCTATATGGGCCATACGTAGACACAGAGATACTAGGGGTTTTACCCTATATGGGCCATACATAGACACAGAGATACTAGGGGTTTTACCCTATATGGGCCATACGTAGACTCTAGATACTTGGGGTTGTACTCTATATGGACCATACCTAGACACTGAGATACTAGGGGTTGTACCCTATATGGACCATACGTAGATATTGGGATACTAGGGGTTGTACCCTATATGGACCATACGTAGATATTGGGATACTAGGGGTTTTACCCTATATGGACAATACCAAAGATCATACATGGCGGAGCAAGATAGTTTGTCATAGTTCTGGACTGGAATGCTCAAAAATGCTACAAAATGTACCTGAAATGGTCAGAAAGGTTTGAGGATCATGAAGACGTACCCAAAATTCCATTCCTAACTCTATACAACCAAGATCTTAGCATATATGGTGAAATTCTGAGCTATGAGTTGGATAATACTCATAAATTTCCAATATCTGTAATTATCTCTCTAATCACTACTCGTGACCATTATTGAACATTAATGTGATATAACTCACTTGGCAGGAGACTTTTTCGGGAGACAGTTTGTGTTTTAGCACACATGACAAAATTCATGTCATCAATTTAGCACACATGAGTCAAATTCATGCCATTAATCTCTCATTTTAAATTGTTATTTATGTTACACCATGTAGGTAGTTACTCTATTTTTAAATTGTTAACTCATAAACTGTAAAATACTGAGATTTCTATTTGTTATTTAGGATAGCTGGAGACACTGCACTTTCCAAGAACATCCATGAATCTGTCAGTCGACAGATTAAGAAAAATTTTGCAAAAAGCAAATGGAGGGTACGTTTTTGGCTCTCACTTTCCTCTCCAGAGATGTGTGTACTTTTTGTGTGTTTGCTTGTGTCTTGACTCCTTGCTCTGCACCACAGCAAGCCTTCAACGCCACAGCGGTGATCCGCCACATGCGCCGCTTGCAACTGAGCAGTAGTCTGAATAGCAGCGTGGACGCCACCTCACCCCGGCTGGACAGTCACCCCTCCATGCCGCTTAAGAGCCAATCTGTGGACTGCGCGCCAGTGATCCACAATGAATGTAATTTTTTTCAACCTATTTCTTTGACATTTATGAATCCAGGTCAGGCGGTCACAGTGCTTGATGATTTTAACCTAAATTATGAAAAAAAAAAAAATCACAAAGCAACAATATGAAGTCTTTGGTTGTATACACATCCAAATTGTTTTTACCAGTCTTGGTAAATGTGGTTTCAGCTGCGCCAGCCACACCAGCAGCCTGCAGCATTGAGTCGACCAGCTCCACAAGCTCAGCCGAACCCCGCCGGACAAGACCCTCAACCGTCACCACCATTCACACCGGCAGCAAATGACAGCAGACCCCCGGGGAGAGTAGGGGGGAGGCCTTGACCGTGTAAACAATGTCAGGCTCAGCCCTCTATCTCCCCAGTTCCCTCTCTTTCTGCTGAGGCTCCAGGTTTGTGG
The DNA here is from genome assembly GCF_017589495.1 of Alosa alosa. NCBI lineage: Eukaryota > Metazoa > Chordata > Actinopteri > Clupeiformes > Clupeidae > Alosa > Alosa alosa. Next base: position 16,636,674 of record NC_063199.1, read on the forward strand.
AGGAAGGGGGATGTTGTTTGTCTGCGGGGCCCAGATTTGGAACGTCCTGCAGCGTGGAGGTGAGTGGTGTAGCAGTTGACCCCTTACAGAGTTGGCCTTAACTCCAGTCTGTCTGATGGGCCCATGGAGGGTGTATCAGAGGTGGCTGGTCTTGCACATTTCAGAGGCTAACCATACAGTGGGATATCCATTTGAGTGTAACTAAAGCTGCTGTGAGACTCATCGTCCTTGTTACAACAGGAAACTGGACAGTTCAATAAGCATTCTACAGTTTAGACTTCAGACATACATCTGTAGCAGTCATTGCATTCACTGGTATCTACAGGATGTGCATTTACATCATGCATTTGCTGGGTCCAGTTAATTGTGAACAAAAACATAAAATATTTGAGGAAATGTACATTTTCAGCATTTAAATAATGTGTTGTTGTTCAACATATGACATTCAATATACCTGGTGTGAAGCTACTATGCTTTACTTGGTTTGGATAATGCTTTTGTTTGAAACTGAGGGTGAAGTTTCACTGTTGACGGTTTTCTGTTAGATGTTTTGTAAATCTGTAGTATTTTCTGTTGCTTTGTGAGGGTGAGGATATTATTGTGCTTTATATAACACATCATATATTATTTGTTCTTTGGTCTTAAATAACTTGGCATTATTATATTTTAATCCCATATACGCACTCAGGAATTTGATTAGTTCACATCCACTAAATTTGATTGAGGTTTTTTTTTATTTGTCAGCCAAGTAAAAGGCAAGGCAAAACTTTTAATGATAGAGTAACTTTTCAATAGACATTCGTTTACATAATGACTAAGGTACAGTATGTCACGTAGTACTGTGGACTTATATTCAACACCTACTATTAGACATTCATTTGATTTTAACAAAACGTTAGATTACAGTACAGGACATCAACTTTCTTTTAACTACAGGCGTCATAGGACTTAAAGCTGCAGTTGGCAAGTCTGACAGATTTAGGGGACTTAGCCAAAATGTTAAATGTTTACAAATCTCATGCCCCTCCCCCACTACCACGAGCACCCTCTCATCGAGTTTGTGCTCGTCAGTGCACACCAGACTGTGATTGACAGTCAGATCTCACAAAGCCCTGCTCTGATTGGACCGAAGAACCGGGAGCTGTGGATTTTTGCAAAACAAATAACAGGCTCTAGGTGGAGGTAGAAGTGCGGGTTTTTTTCTAAAACCGGCTGATTTATGTTGTTCTGTCGGAGCATAGTGTCGGTTTCAGTGAATCAAAAAAATCTTGCCAACTATAGCTTTAAATCATTCAAGTTACCCAAGCCAATGGTTTTGATTGTATAATGGGCCATGTATACTTGTGTTCTTTGAGAGGCTCACGTCTTTGGAATCAGTGGTATCTGTTAAATGGTTCAGTTAAATGTATTTTTAAATAGCTGGTATTTATTAGTGAGGGTGTAGATCGTTTAAAGAGTCGTTGTAACAAGTGTAATCAGGTTATTTTGCACAAACAATCTATAATGTGCTTTGATAAATATCTATAGCTATACCATTTCATATTAAACCCAATACCAGTAAAGTGGTAGGAAGAAGCTATACCTTTTAATATAAATCCAATAGCCAGTAAAGTGCACACAATTAATAATAAAAAAACGAATGTAGCTATTATAAATAAATATTTCTAACTCTTATTAAAAAGAGTTAAGGGCCATTCACACCAAGAACAACAACTATAATAATAATGTCAAAAAAGTATCGCAGCTAATATAAAGACAACACCCACTATAAAGATAACAACATGAGGAATTCTATTGTTGGGGATATCTTTCAGAGCATTTTCTGGAGCGATTAAAAGCTGACAGCTGATCAGAATCCATCAAATTTTAGACATCACATTCGTCAACAAGAGGAGAGTAATCTATCTCCAGTAATTCTACAGTATTTTATGTTTTTATTTACCCTCTGGTAAATGCCTTTTCCTTCATTTTTTTTTTCATAAATTACTTGATCAGGAGTCATACCGGATTCCATTCCCAGTTGATTGACTGTCAATATATGTTCAATACTGTTTAGACACCTGAGTCAAATATTTAACACATTTAAAAACATTATTTTGTTGCCCATTTTTTTGATGTTGTGATTATCATTCCAACTGTCGTATTTGCTGCTTGTAGCCATCTGAGTTCCCAGCACTAACTGCCTCTAATCCTTCCTCTAACCTTCCCTCATATTTATCTCAAGTCTTTGAATACCTGACCCCTGTCATCTTTATGACCAGCAAAGAAATGTATTTGCACAAACCAATAATGTCATTCCAGTGCCCCATCAGTCCTAGTGTATTGTGTGGTAAAGTATGGGGCTCTATTTGAAAGCTTGCCTTTGTGTTTAAATGATTGCCATTGTGGTAAATCAGGTGCCAATTAAAATGGATTAACTCAATGTTCCTGTCTTTACTAACTGTCCAGGTGGTAAGTGACCTATACTAATCAATTAACACACCCCTGTACATCCTGCAGTGTAGTAGAGTGCTAAATTAGTGCTGTTGTTATGTGGTCATAACAATGCTTTGGACAATCATGTTGACTATTTACCACTACCAAAGATTAAATTGGTTATATTTTCTTCAAAATAAAACTGACATATATCAAACTGTGTTTCTGTGACATGTATACTATTATACTATGAATATTTGTTGATGTGCCTCTGATGTTCAGCTATTTTGAAGCAAAAGATCAGTCCCAAATGTGAGGTGATTGTAAACTCTACTGGCTAACGTACAGTGCTGGCTACTGTGCCTTCATATGTGGGCTTTGAATTTAGCAGCTAGGTGCTGGGTCACTCATTGATATCCCAGGATATGAACACAGAACTGTTCTGTCTAGCAACGTTCCTCCAGTCTGGAAGGTTGTGGACAGAGAAGACCACACATGCCTCCCACAAGTTACTGTGTTTTGTTAAGTGAAAAAGATAAAGATAAAAACTGACTGAAGAGAACTTCCAAAAACATATTAGGTGTTATTAGATAAAGCTGATCTGACATGCTGCCCAATCTACAAGAATAGTGGGCACGAGGAATGCCTAAGGCAAAGCAGAGGAGAAGTCCTTTTATTATTATGGAGTACATAATGCCTTGTGTATGTTACTTGGTGGTCCAGGTAGGTCCTCATACACATTATCATACACAGATTATGCAGACATGGAAGTAGATTTTTTTATTGATAGTGGCTTGATAGACATGCCAGAATTAATACAATATGGATAATTTAGTAGTAAGATGTGGGTAATTTAGATTCTTGTTGAGGGACCTAATGTTTATTGAGAGTCAAACAATACCTCAAGTTCGGATTCAGACTATAGAGTTTATTTGAACCATTATACCAGACGACAACATTGAGTAGCTTACATTTCCACCTGGTTAGGTTTGTATTTCAGTTAAAATAGATATAATGGATTTAGTGAGGTTTGGTCTCAACCTCTAGGTCCAGGATATATCTTTACAATGTAGTATAACCATCAATTTCAAACCAAACAAATGAAATGATGAAAAAACAAAAGCAAAAGGAAAAATGAGTTCCTTAACAACTAAAGATAATCAGAACACACCACTGAAAAATAACAAATAAAAACTATAAACAAGAAGTAGTTTCTAATGTTTTTAAGACACCAATCTCCTACTATGAAATACAGATGATCCGTATGTGGCACTGTAAGCCTTATTATGTACAGTTTCAGTTCTGATAAGTCTGGTTACGTTTAAATCCTTTTTGTAAGGCTGTAAGGATTAAGATTGTGTCATCATTTTGCACCATGTTTAGATTAGCTCCTCTATAGTGTGCACCTGCTCCTTGTTTCCTTCCGCTGTGATGGCGATCATTCATCAGGCGGTGTGACGTATTAGGATTGATCGATGCCATCATAGTGGAATTCTCGGTACTGCTCACCGCCCTCACGGGACCTCTCATCCTGCTCTGTAGGGTCAAAGGCCAAAGGACATTTACTACATCACTTTTATCTGCTTACCTTGGACGGACCAATCTGGACAAGTCCATAATCAATGCTCTGAGGTTTGTCCATTCTCTGTACACTCTGTTAGAAGTCAGAACAGTGAGTGCTGAAAATTATTTATTTTTTCAATTGATCCAAATGAGAGAACATTATGAGAGCTTACCGTCCCCTTCCTCCTCTGCGTAGTTCTCGTACTTGCTTCTCTGGTTCTCGTGGTACTCCTTCATGCGTTCGTCTGCTGCCAGCCTCTGCCTCTGCTCAGCTGCAAGAATCAGAGGTAAAGAGGCAGAGAGCCATTTCAATGTCTAATTCCCACTGATTGCTCTCCACCTATTTCCACACTACACACACTGATTCAGTCATGTCAGATCGAAATGAGCGCGTGAAGACAAATGAGACAGCAGAGAGTTGAATGGGAAAAGAAAGTTACAAATGTATTTCTTGCTTGAGGTAGATGCAGATTGATGCCATTCATCTCTGACATTCTTAGACAACAGGTCAGGTCACAGAAGTTCAGAGAGATCACCTCTGACTGCCTGCAAAGTTCCAAACAACATGTCCTGATGTGCATAGTTCTACATACAAGCCCAAGCATCGTGTTGATGTTACGTAAAGGATGGAAAAAAATCCAAATCAGACCATTTTCTGGTATTCGCCTCAAATGAAACAGACACGGGACTCTAAGGCGACTTGTAGATGGTTATGGAGTGTGCTCCCCTGCCCAGACGCTTAAACTGTGATGTCTGGCCCACAGCCTCTGAGGTAAACAGACTTTATGTAACCAGATGCCCACTACTGCCCCTCCCTCGTTTCCCAAATGCTGGCCAAACTAGTGGTCTGTATTGGCTACCTTGTGGCAATTTGTGCAGATTTCTATGGCTCACACAGTGGGTCACACTGTCTAAATGTGCAACTTTCTCTGGTCAAAATATAGGCTGTGGTTGCATTTCACCCACAAGTGATTGTCTTTTTAATTGCATTTCCCATACTGACCACTGGATGGCATCACGCATGTAAACAATCAACTCATTAAGTCACTTTTCATGAGTTCAGAAGGTGTAAATTTGGCCCGTCATGGTCATGCGCTCAGCAATGAGGGTGCAGTGGGCATGTGATCCATTCTCTGTTATGTGTTAATCTGACCTGACATGGAGCAGAGCGAGGGGACGAGAGAGGGGAGGGCCGGCTGCTCTGCTCTGCTCTGCTCCATGCAGGCCTGAGGCTCCTGCTTCTGCCTGCAGAGCTGCCCTGGTGCACTTTTGTACTGGCTCAGCCCAGAGCAGCCCAGCAGGAAAGGCACCTGTGGAGCCCGAACTCCTCTTCCAGCTTATTAATTCTCTCTCTCTCTCTCTCTCTCTCTCTATGTCCTCCTTGTTGTCTCTCTCTTCCTCTTTCTCTCTCTCTCTCTCTCTCTGTCACACACATATACACACTTTTTGGATTTAGAACAAAATTGATTGAAAAACCATATTCACGCACAGTGATAAGAATTGATGACAAAATATAATTTAATCTCACTGAGAAAACCACAACTAGAACAGCCAAAACTGGACAAGAAAAAACAACTCACCATTGAGCTCATCCTGGGACTTCACAGCTCTCCTGCTCCGACGTCTGAAAAAGTTAAACGCGTCTGTCTCAGGCATGAAGATTCTCTTCATTGCACCTAGGGTGAGCAGTATGTAGATGAGAAGGCTGGAAAATAAGGCTTTGGAACAGCTTAGAGGAGGGCGAACAAGCTGCTGTTATCACCTTGAGGGCCAGCTGCCTTGTAGTCTGTCTTATCATCAGACACAGCTGAACTGCTGAGCTGAGCCCCATTGGACACTGTAAAAGTCCCGCAGACAATGATAATTGACATCTGACATTTTAACAGTTATTCCATTATTATTCTAATATGCAGGACATACATTGTTTATCTTGTATACATTCAATCTGCCCATAAAGAAAGTGAAAACATGCTTCACTAAGTCACGCAATAAACAGCTCCACATGCACCAACCCCCTGCCCAACTCTACCAGGGGAGCTCTGTCCCCAGCTCTCGCCCGTCTCGGTCATACTCACACGTCAAGGCAACAAGGACAGCAAGTAAAGCCAGCAGCGCTGGACGTGTCCAGGACATTGTCAGAGCTGGGTCTGTGCTGCGGATGGACTGCAGAACAAAGGTGAATGGAGCTGCGACGTGCGGGAGAACTCCTACGAGCTGGGACTGGGAGGTCAGCTCTGGCAATCCTGCAAGGGGAGGAGCAGCAGGAATTGGAATGGACAAACAAGAGATGGGCAGCTGGGGATGAGAGACCATTCAAGTCAATGTTTCACCTGTAGGCTATAAGAGCAGCAGTCTTGGACATTGCATGAATGTGGTTGCTATCTGATAGCTGTAATACTGTAAAATGCAAAAAAGCAATGAATGTATGCACATTTAAACAGAGTTGACTTTATTGTATGTGATTACCAAATGTGCATTTAACTGGTCAAGATATACTGAAATGACAACAACGCTTTCCCATGCCTTCATCTAAATTATAGTGGACAAACAATTAAGGCATATCGGTAACTCATGAAAGGGAAAGTGAAAATGGCTCCTGATCTCCTAAACATGTCAGCACGTGCTCCACAGACCTCTCCATGTCAGGAAGCTATCTCTGCCATCACTGCAAGCTGGCTCCCATGAGGAATTCCTGAACATGTCCAGTGGGCAGGTAGCCTGTTGTTATGAAGCATGAGGATCACTTGCAGTTTGCTCAAACACCAGTGAATGAACTATTGAATGGGGTACTATTGTGGGGTTGTGTTTGTTGTTGCTCATCAAGAGTTTTAAATGCAACTCTTAATTTTCAGAATAATGCATCAATTTACAGATCAGATCACTCAGTACAAATTTGACCAAATTAATCCATTGTGTAATGTAGCCTAACAGGTATTTTAAAGCTTCAAACAGGGAAACACCTGGGTGGTTTGACATAATCATAAATATTTACATATTTTTCTTTACAATTTCAGTTAGATCTATCTAAATGGGATTCCAGGAATAAATATGAATAGCTTAGCCTATACATCACATGCACCCAGGGATTTCATTTGAGGTGCAGGTTTACCTAACGTTGAGGTTGGAAAGCATTTGGACGTTTTGGTTGAATCTGTGCCCTTAAGGAGGTTGATTTTGGACCCCCACAACAAGGCAGCTCTCTCAGCCCAGCTGCAGTCCATAGAAACTATGCAGGTTTATGTTTACCTAAGTATTTTTTTCTGAGAACCACATATGAGTGAATGTGTGAGTTGTTGAAACAGGTATCCACCACAGAAGGATTGGGATCAGTGTGGGGCCTGTATGTTTATCTGTGACATTGTATGCCTAAATCTTTGTGTATATGTCCACCTGATGGTTATGATGGATTCTGGAGAGGTCTTACTTTGCAAAAAGAAAGAAAAAAGAACAAAAAAGAAAGAAAATGTCACACACAAATGTGGTATCTGTCTGATTCAACTTCATGTCCATGGTCTTGACAGCTGCATTTCATGTTGTCTCCATGGACTCAAGGGTTTGTTAGGGAGGGGCTATTATTTTCCATTTTGTTGCGGTATTAGTGATGAGACATGTATGAGCTTGTGCAGTTACAGAGATTTGTTATGGCCAACCTTTTCCCCTCCAGTCATATCTGAATTGTTCGTATATTACTGTATGAGGTAGTGAGATCATAAAATAGGCTAAGCCAAGCTACAGTCAATTAAGACGTGACATAACACATCTCTTCACTACGATGCTGTAGAACTGATACGCATTTTACGCAACAGAAAATCTAACCGTTGACAGCAGCAGCAGCCTGAACTACAGCTTTTTAAAGCACATTTAACCGTGGTTACTAATGGGGGCGCTGTTCGCCCATTCAACTTGGATATGTTCAGTCGTAGGCTATGCTACAATACTGTTGATGTCACGTCAGGGTGAAGGCGTCACCACCAAGCCTGCGGACTCTCCCTCGTTATCAACCTCAAGTCGTCCAGAGCACCAACAGCAGAGTAACATAGTTTCATTTAGTTGTTTTCAACGACGCTGAGTCTGCGGACATTGGCGTGACACGCTCGGGGGGATTTTACTGCCAGCATAGGCAACACGAAGACAAAAAACACATTGTTTTTGAGGTGACTGGCTGGAAAGACGGCATCCGGCCTCAGAAGAAGCTCCGAGGTGGGGGATAGTGGTCGGAACAGCGCATATCGTTTCTGGTGAGCGCTCTTCGCAGTTCTGCTATTGGCATTCCAGTTGCTGATGGCCACAAGTTGGCGAACTGGGAAAAATAATATACTTATTTACCAGATTGCTTAAAACTGGGTTTTATATCTTTCATGCATTGATCGTTCTGTTCGGGTTCTGTCCTGTTCCATTTCGAAAATTCATAACCTACATTTAAATTTACGTGGCTTAGACTTGGGGGCAGCGAGGCTAAATGCTGTTGCTATCTGCTGCTATAATTGTTTGATGGTAAACATCTCCGTCTCCGAGACAAGCCAGTATGTTATATAATTGAATCGTGAACTTAGTTAGATACGTCTGTTAAATATCCCTTCAGCGCTGCATACCGTCTCTAATTCCAGTAGCGTGCCCATTATTGTCCAGCTTTGTTCTGGGTCTAGCAGCTGAGGTAACTTAACAGGCGGAGTCCATGCTGTGTTTTCAACTAGTGATTTGTATTTTGGTCGCTTCCTTCCTTTCGACGTGTAGGCTTCGTTGTTTGCTCAGTAAATCCATTCAGCCGACTCATTGTGTTGGTGTGTGAGGCTGCAAACTTAAGTTGGTTAAGCTAGCTGATGTCCCTTAAAAAAAAAAAAAAAAAAAAATCCAATTCTGTTAAATTGACAATAGTCTAGTGTTACAGATTTTCTGCATACCAGCCCTCAGTGTAATTGATGGAATTTGTTATAAATAAGGACGGTGTCCATGCTATATTGAGACTAGGCTAGGCCTACATAAACATTAACTGATCCTGAAAGCCTCTTTACATGACATGAAACCATGAGTTGAAAGTTGTTGTGTTTTTATTTCCCACAACAAAGCCAGTAGCAAAAGTCCTCTCTGTAGCAATGAATTGTATGGGCCTGTGTGCTGTCTTGTTGTCTGTCTGTGGGGCCACTAGGGACATTGGTCGGGCAATGCAGAGGGTCAGCAGATTCCAGCCGCAGGGCAGCCAGGTGGCACACTTTGTTTTGACTCCACACATCCGTGTGTTTCTATGGTGAGGGCCTTGGGGTTTAGGTTGGCCGGGTAACCTGACCTGTGTGGCGCGGGTGACAGCAGCTGTGGTCATGTCTGTCTGATCTGTGGAGGGCCAAGGCTCCACATACTGTATCAGATGGGGTTTTGCCAACTCTGTGCAAACAGTGTGTGTGTGTGTGTGTGTGTGTGTGTGTGTGTGGACTCAAAGCGTGCATGCCTGTGAGCTTATGTGTGCTTTCTGTCGTCCTATATGTGTCGGGTATGCCAGTGCTGCATGAGGAGTGATGGGTTTTCTGTGTGTGGGTGTGCGCATGCAAATATGTGCATGGTTATTTCTGCTGCCTAAAGCACAGAGGGTACATTCTGTGGTGGGGTCGAGTCGTGTGTGTGTGTGTGTGTGCGTTTACACAAGCATGAGAGAGCTCATGTTAAATGGACGGACCAAGGACATCTGTTTGAAGGTTAATATGTCACTACTGTACTCCCTGAGGAACAGCTGTCCTGCCACTTACCGCTCTCCTATCTATACATAGCAACGAACATGAACTCTTCCTGTTTCTATATTGGTTGTATGTACAAAATAATTGGAGTAGCTTGAGCACTGACAATGAACTTAAAAATAGAACAAATGTTCTTTTTGCATCTTTTAATCTACTGTCAAGGATATCACTTGTGTGTGCTTTTGTAAATATTTGGGGATACACACAGATGGACAGGTCACACTTATTTGGCTTTTCAGAGACTTTGGAACCATACTGACCTGTCATATGTTGGTGTGTGTGTGTGTTCTGTGCTTATGAAAAGCATTAGGGCTGAAAGCGTTACAGAGCCTATTACTGTTCCGCAGTGCAGTCCTTTGTAATGAGTATCACCAGTGTTATTCAGTGGTCTCTGTTCTCTTCAACAGTCATAAAGCTGTGTCTGTTTTTTTTTGTAATGACATGGAAGTCCAGCCCAAATCAAATTAGGATGAAATGTCCAGCCCCATTTTTCTGTCCTGTGTACGGGTCTTGTACCTCAGAGTTCCTGTGCTCATGTCATTTCTTTGATTTTGTTTTCTCTGAAAGTGTAAGGCTATTTTCCAATATCAAACTCTTTTAAAGTTTAGTTTTAGCACCCAAAGCCCATTAAAGCCCAATAAAGAGGCTTAGAGTTTAATCAATTCCTAAGCTGTCTCTGGAAATTGTTTTGACTGATACTTTGAAACTTTGTAAAGGATTTGTACTGTTTTAAGGCTTTAGATATACGTACCTGTAATCAGTTCTAGCACATAACCATATCTCAAAATCATAACATGAGCATTAGGACGTCTTGTGTGTGCTTGTGTTTGGCATTTAACATTTTACTTAGGCTGAGGCCAAGTTGAAACTCAAGAACAAGAATGCTTTACATTTTTTTAGATGAAGACATGAATTATATGTGTCCTTATTTCAATAATGAGCAGCAAGGAATATCTCTCATACAGAATCCTGAATGGATTCAACTTATCCTACTCTTTTGGAACTTTATCAGGTTGAAGGTACATTTGTTGCTGGGTTTCCATCCAAAGTTTTAATTCAAATTTTGTCTAATCGAATAGGAGAGTCTTTAAATTCATAGTCTTCAAAGAGGGTGGGTTGACTCCAGATTCACATAGTACTGCGTCTAAGGCTTCCTGGAAATTTCTTGGTAGTTAATTCGTAATCAAATCACATTTGTTAAACTTACACTATGTGTTTCCTTTACATTTGCCCTGGCTGCCTTTTTTTATCCTATAGATGTTTACAACTCTTCCCTTGATTAAGGGAATTAATTCACACAACATAGTGGATGGAGACGCTTTTCCTTTTTCATGCAAATGAGTTGGATGGAAACCCAGTTAATGACTGGGCTCTGTAAGGCTAGGGATTGTTGTTGAGCATGTGCTCATCAAAGACATTGACAAGGACTCTTGTTGTGCAGATTGTGGGGAAGTCATGCTACTTTGGGCCCTCATCCATCGCTTGTTATCGTTTGATCTGCTCTGACTTTAGAAGGATTAGAAAATGTTTGTTTTTTAGCATGTTTACTCGATACCAGGTGAACGTTTCACGTTTCAAACCACTTTTTGGAATGTAGACAGTGTGCAATGCTATTCAGTTTTGTTTGGAGCAAGCGTGTCAAGTAGACTGGTATTTGGACGTTAATACCTTTAGGCATTTTACACCTGTCACCATCAGCTGCTGGCCCGTTTTTACTATTGCTTAAGCTTCTGCTATGTGTAATCAGTCACAGGGTTGACCCATTGTAACACACTGTAACTGTTTGGCCATAGGCTATGACAGCCCATTACCATGGCATCCCTGTCAGAGATGCTGAATGGCATAATGTTGGAGATGGGGGACGACCCTGTTGCCACCCTCTCCGTCCTCAGCGGCTAATCCATCTGCGCCTACCCATGCCCACTCTCATCACATTTGTCAGAAGGAATTATCTTGGTCACTGCGTGGCCCCTGTTGGTGATGGGCCAGAATCAAGAAAGATATCCCCTGGATTTAGCTCTTAGTTTGTTTTTATACTAGACTGATTTGTTTCTGTTTATCCAAGAATTTCAAATTTTTTCTCAATTGTAAAAGCGTTGTAAATTTTCTAAATTATTGTAAATGTTTTAATCTCTTAAAAATACTTGGATTGACATTTCATATATTGTGATTTATCATTCTCTGTATTTATTACTGATTTTAAGAAAACCCTAGTAGTGAATATTTAGGTTATTTTTGTAGATTTCTCCACTGGGTGAGGTGGTATGTGCCAGGCTGGTTGCATCTCCCTGGCCTGTTAAATAGAGCAAGGCAGACGCTATTTACACTCGAGTTTAAAAAAGCATCACTCAAGCACTGTGCTGATATTAGGTAACAGCAATTTGTAAAACCCAGACACTTGCTAAATATCTTGTAATTTCTTGCCTATATTGCATGTGTTTGTGTGAGTATTTGCCTTTAAGATGTAACCTACCTTTCACGATCACAACTATTTCACGTCTAACATTATGCTTCGCCCACTACTTTGACACTGTTCTAGTGACAGGGACTTCTGGAAGGGTCAGCAGGAGGTCAGCTCCCCTGCCTGCTTGTGCTCCACTTCCTGTGTGTGTGTGTGTGTGTTGCCCTGCAGCCCTGGCCCTGGCCCGTGTGACTCTTCCCCAGCGTAAGTGGGACAGCACCACGGGCCGCGGCGCTGACTGCCTCCGCTGGGTCACCTCCGCTCCAATCCCAGCATCCTCCAGCCCTCTCTCTTCTCTCCACTCGCTCCTCTCTCCTCTCTCTTCTCTCTCTCTCTCTCTCTCTCTCTCTCTCTCTCTCTCTGTGTCTCTGTCTCCCCTCCAGGGCAGTGAGTGGCTTCCATTTGGCTGGGCGCGGAAGAGCCCCTGAACGCTCCCAGCCTGTTCTGCATCCCACCGCGGTGCTAACTAGAGCAGTCAGGGAACATAGCCTCATCCAAGCGTACGACTCCTGTCTAGCAGCATTAAGGAGAGAAGGCACTGAGCTGTGGCCCAGCATCTCTCTCCTCTCCTCTCCTCACCTCTCTTCTTGTCTCCTCACCTCTCCTCTCCTCTCCTCACTCCTTCTCCCCCACCTTTCCACTCACCATAACAACCTCCTCTCCCCTCTTGTCTTGACAGTAATCGCAAGTCTCATCGTATTTATTCTCTCTTTTTCATTAGCCTCCTTTCGCTCGTTCCTTGTTTCTTTTCTTTTTATCTTGATATCGTTCTTCTCCATCTTTGCACCCTCTCCACAGACTTGCAGTGGTGTGAGTGGAGAGTGGTGGAGGTTTGCAGGAGTGGGGAGATCTTTAAAGTCTCTGATGAGCTGTGCATCGCAGCTCTGCCAAGTGAGGGTTGCCATAACAACAGTGCCAATGTCATTGAAAGAAAGGCCTTTCAGAGGTATTTTGTCATTCTTCAGGGAATGCTACATCACCCAGAATGCTCCAGTGCAATCGCAGGAGCCTATTCTCGGCTTGTTTCACCTTGCAAACAACATTGTTTGTCATGTTTGGTCAAAGTTAACACTGATTTGACTCATTCAATCTCAGTTTGCAGGTATCTTCACAATCAAGCATCTCTTTTTATGTCCAATGTTTCTCTATACACCTCATAATGGAACTATTTTCGTATTCTTAGCAGCTGCGCAACTGTGCAATCCACATTGTGTTTTTTGTTTTTACATTACATGACATGTATTCCTGTCATGTCAATTCTCCCTTTTCCGTGTCAGTGATGCCGAAGGCAGTTTAGGGCATTTAAGTGTAACCAACTTCTGGAATAGATCCATCCCTGATCTGGAGTCAGCCGCTCTTAACCTTTCCTGCACTTCCTCTTTCTCTCGCTGCCTCTGGGATATCAGCCACACGTTCAGTCACGTTCACTGCAGTAGCACACATATGAAGCAAGATGAAACGGGATTTCACGGGAGAGCCGCCCTGAAGTCATCTAGTTAGCCATCTGCTTTTATTTTATTATTATTATTATTATTATTATTATTATTATTATTATAACCTTTATTTAACCAGGTTAGTCTCATTGAGATATAAAATCTCTTTTTTCAAGAGAGACCTGGCCAAGATAGCAGAACAAATAGTTACACATCACAATCACAAAACAAACACAAAAGAGGCAAAGACAACTCAAGTGCATTCCAGATTAAATAAAAGTGCCATTAATTAAAACATTTGCACTGGATGGACTCATGTTCTATGGCTTTAACAACGCCTTCAAAATCATTTAAGGAAATTAAACACTGTAGTTTGAGTGTTTTCTGTAGTTCATTCCAAGCAGAAGGTGCAGCAAACATGAAAGCCTTCTTGAACAACTCTGTCCGGGCTTGAGGTACATTCAATAAAATAGTGTTCTGAGACCTTAAGGCATAAGTACTCTGTGTAAAAGAAAGACATTCAGATATGTAACATGGAAGCCTGCCTATAATGCCCTTATATATGAAGATATACAGTAGAGGTGAGTAAGTCGGCGATTTGACAGAGAGGGCAAATTCACTGTGGAGTAAAGTTTACAGTGATGAGTGAGGGGTCTGAAATTTGAAATGAACCTTAAAGCTCCATGATACACAGCATCCAACATCTGAAGACACTTTGATGGGGCATTCATGTACAACAGATCACCATAGTCAATAATAGGAAGAAATGTGGCATCGACTAGCCTTTTTTCTGGCAGAAAAAGTAAAACAAGATTTGTTCCTAAAGAAAAAACCTAGCTTCAATTTCAACTTTTTCACTAAGTTCTGTATATGAAACTTAAAAGAAAGGTGGTCATCAATTAAAAATCCTAAGTATTTATAAGATGAAACTATCTCAATTGTTTTACCCTGATTGGTAACAATATTCAGGTCTAACTCATTCTTACTTGAGTTTGAAAAGACCAATACTTTGGTCTTCTCAGCATTAAACACAAGCTTTAATTGATAAAGCTGTGCTTGCACTCTGTGAAAAGCAGTTTGCTCAAATGCCTTCCTTATGGTAGCAGCACAACAATAAATAACAGTGTCGTCTGCATAAAAATGGAAAAATGCATTTTGTACATTTTCCCCCAGACAGTTTATATAAATAGTGAATAAAAGTGGGCCCAGAACGGAGCCCTGGGGGACCCCTTTACAGATTGGTGCATATTTTGATGTCAGGCCAGCAACTTGCGTAGCTTGAGTCCTATCAGTGAGGTAGTTGACAAACCAGCCCACAGAGTGCTGAGACATACCTATACTGATCAGTCTATTAACTAGTATGTTATGGTCAACAGTGTCAAACGCTTTGGACAGATCAATGAATAGAGACACACAGTGTTTCTTATCATCAAGCGCTTTGACTATGTCATTAATTACTTTTGTAACCAGATTGATGCTTAGATAAAATTGACTGAGCGTTTAAGTACTCTTTCACTTGTTCACTAACCAAGGATTCCAACACTTTGGCCAATGCTGAAAGTTTTGAAATGGGTCTGTAATTATTAGGCAAGGTTGGGTCACCTCCTTTTAAAAGTGGTAAAACATAAGCAGACTTCCATACCTTGGGGATTTTGTTTGTGACCAGTGAAAGATTAAAAAGATGTGTCAGAGGTTCAGCTAGGATATCTGCAGCTAATTTGTTCATGTGCCGCTGTGTTTCACAAATGGCACACGTGTGACGCATCAATCCTTTTTCCCACTAATGTCACTGGCTAAGTGACAAGTAGGCCTGAGTCTCCCTGGGAGTTTGTTGTGTAGCAGGCAAGGCCACAGAGCAGGGCCCAGGCGCCCCTATAATTAAGCCATAAAGCCTTGCACCCTCTCTTTGCACTTTAATGGGTGCTGTGTCAGTACGAGCTCTCCTGCTAACACAAATAAGGAAATAAATCTTAGATACAAGCTTATTTTGTTACAGTTCCACCTTATTGGTGCCACAGTATTTTCATGTCTCTTTTGTGTCTGTATGTGTGGTGATATTAGCCAAAAGCTCTTTTTTCACTATTACAAATTAGGCAGTGTTGTGAAAATATTTTCTTTTACAGAGAGGCTATGAATTTCAAGTATTACTTTTTGAGATCCATCCATGGTCACGTACCTTCGTATTTGGTAAAATGCGGGTTACTTTTTCAGTGTCACGGGCACGGCCCTGCTTGCAAAAACATGAACTCGACTTCGGTTGGCTAAGCAACGGTACGTTTTGCTCTGTCATTCAACTTCACCTCATTAGCAACCCACTGGACTAGTCCTACCAGTCTCACCGCTCTCCATGAATCACATGCAGGACAGGAAGCCCTCATGACAATGGGTGACATTTGTGTCACTCCCCGCAGCAGCTTAATGTGTATATGGATTTGAAACGACACCTAACCCCACCCCCCCCCCCCCGTGTGTGTGTGTGTGTGTGTGTGTGTGTGTGTCTGTGTCTGTCCGTCCGTCCCACAGGCCCCCCCTGCCCCTGAGCTCCATGGAGAGGATGAAGAAGTTCAAGCGGCGTCTGGCGCTGACGCTGCGTGGCAGCCACACGGTGGAGGAGTCGCTGTCCGAGCTGGCCGAACACATGACCATTGAGGAGAGTGCCCTGAAGGACGGCGGTGAGTGCCCTGGTGGTCCATGGTCCATGACCTTTCCGCTGTCCCTCGTCCCTCCACACACACACACACACACACACACACATACTGTGAACTTAATGAAATTTGAACTTCCAATGCTATCTGATTCCAGTTCAAGATAGGACCGGATTCTGCCTGGGGTCCCATGCTAATCTACTGGGCCTGTGGGAGTCCCCACCTCTGGGGTTGGAGAAGAGTGCTGCCCACTGGCCCATTGAGTGCTGCCCATTGAGTGCTGCCCATTGAGTGCTGCCCACTGGCCCATTGAGTGCTGCCCACTGGCCCATTGAGTGCTACCCACTGGCCCATTGCCACAACATGAGTGTGGCTATCTGACTGCACCATTAACATTCAGTGTAACTGGCAACATTTTGTGCTGTTACTTTTGCAGTGGAGGAATGTTCAAACAGAGGAGGGAAACCCGTGGGTATAGTTTGAGTGAGTTCAATGCATTAAATGAAATTGGAAGGAGAGAGTCAAGGGGGGAAAAATAGTTTCCAGCACCTTTTGTTTTTTGCACACAAGTATGTCTCTGAGGTCATTTGTTGGAACAGCTGACAAAGTCTTCTATCAAATGTTACCATGGCGTTGCCTTGGCAGTGGGGTCTCTTGAACATTCCAGACTTTCCATGACATCGCCTCCGTCGCTCTGGTTGCTGAGCCTGATGGGAATCTTTTCCCAGCCTCATCGGACTCTTCTCTTCCTCTCGCTGAGCTTGTGATATATCTCTGTAGGCCCAATTTTACCTGGCCTATTTAGACTGACTTAACTGACATTTTTATGGCAATATATTAATGGGTACAAAAAACAAAAGTCTACTTGTAATCCTCATATGACTTTGTACGACATCATTCAGACCTGGACTATACAGGAGGCATGCAGCAGGTTTCACAGATTGCCTTTAGAGGTTCTCATAACTTTATCACTCTGAGTGAGAGACCCAGAGCCCAACACTACATTTGGAGAATACAATCCGTCCAATCTGTGCTCAGTACGTTAAGATGTATTAGAAAGCCTAGGACCCAATATCTTATTATGCAATGCTGTGTATCGCTGCAGCTGTGCTTTGAGCGGAAATGGGACAGCTTGACTTGTGTCAATGTAGAGGTCCGTGATGGGGTATATTTTCCCTTAAAGTCCCTTAAATCCAATTCAGCCATCTGCTGGATAAGCAGTGAAAATACATTTAGTAAAACCCAACTCAAGTGGGCTTGTGATCAGAAGAATGATCACTTCCGCCCCCTCGGTTTGTTTGGGCAGGAAGTATTTCTCAGTAGTAAGTAAGAGGATATTGTCATCCAGATGACTTCGCTGTGCTATTGAACCCTTCACACAGTGAAGTGTAAAATGACTAGTTACATACTCAGCCTCAGTATTGCTTGCCATTGCAGTAAATAATGAGGTCCTCAGCAAAATGTTCAACATACAGTAAGGGATAGACTACGATTCACTGCAGCGTTTGTGTTGAGAGTCGGGGGTGTTCCCAGTCACTTATTACTGGTCTACAGTAATGATTAGTAATGACAAAATACTATTATAATATATATTGGGAGAGCACACATCTCGTGATAAGTACCGGTATATTAAAGAGACACTATGCTGCAATTTGGCACTATTTCAAGCATGTTTTAGAAGCTAGTGTTGGCATAGGATAACCATGTGAAGGGCAGACAACCACTCCTGTCATTACAACTAGCCACCAGGGAGGAGGAGGAGGAGGAGGAGATCTGTGGTCAGGGTTGGACCACCCTGCTAAAATGTAAAAAAAAAAAAAAAGCATTCACAGCATGTAGTCACCAATGATATTGCCACCAGACATTGCAATGCTAGCAAGTTTTTTTTATTAATACTGACAGGTGTATTGTTGTTGTTATTATGTATTTGGTGTTTTTAATTGTGTTTCTTTTGCATGTCTTTTCAATAGTTACATTGGACCAGAACTCCTTGCTGCTGGTTTAGCTCATGTTGTCATCCCTTGTGTATATGTTGTATAAGTGAAGTAGAGTTCATAGTCAGCAGACAGACTATCAGCACTATGAGAGTTTGCCTAAAGGTGTAGCAGGTTGACTGATACAGGTTGGTGTCTCCTTTGCAGACCCTGCAGTGAGGAATGGACGACCGCACTCCTCCCACAGCGTCCACTCGTTCCTGAACCAGTACACAGGCTCCTTCAAGAAGCCGCCCCTCCGCCGGCCTCACAGCGTCATAGGGGATGGCTTGGGTATTCCTGTGGCTGCCACCCGCAATGGTGGCCATTTAGGTGATCCATCTTTCTCAATCTCTCAGGGACCACACCTTAACATGAGTATAGTTGTACACAGATGTCCCCCTCACAATTTGTAATAATGTCAAGGACCTCTCCAAATAGGTACCCACAATATGAAATATTAAATCCCAAAATCACATTTGAGGGTTGACTTGTTTTGTGGGACCATTTTTTTTTACTGCCAACTGCTGTTCTCTAGGCATAGTCCACGAGAACCAGAAGATGGGCTCGGACGGGGAGAGTGACCAGACCTCCGGGACATCCTCCGACGAGGTGCAATCCCCGACGGGCGTGTGCCTGCGGAACAGGGGCGGTCGGCGGATCTCTGCTGCGGTGAGTCCACCCTAGAGATCACTCGTCACATGTCCAGCTCAGTAACATAACACCCCCTCCCCCCCCACAGTCAGTTCCATGGCATGCCCAGTTGGCCCGGCCCTGCCCTGTCCTGCACTGACCTCCGCCTCCCAGCCCACCTCTGCTCATTTCCCGCTGGCCGGCAGCAGGAAATAGAGATGGATTCTCTCTTTGAATCCGCCACTCTCCAGGATGTTTGCCCACAGAGCACATTGTTCACATGTTCCTATAAGACCACATAATCCCCTCGTGGGCTCCACGCAGGCCACATGACCATACATGACTGGGGGAAATCAACATCAGTGACGAAGAACGCTGCCTACATGCTTTGTCCCCGAGCTCACGGATCACGGATGTCCAAACTTAGCTCACACTGCTAGTGAAACAGGAGTACATTAAAGAGCACACTGGGTGTGTTTGGTTCTGTGTGTGTATGTATGTGTGCGTGTGTGTGCATGTGCGTTTGTGTGTGTCTATCCCTTTAAAAATGTTAAATGTTCAGACGTCCACATACCCCTCTAAAACCAGTTTTGTCCAGTGTACAGACCCTCTTGAAGATCCACTTTGTCTCCATCTTGTATCAAACACATGACCGTTTGATGGGACACTTTCAAGTCGTTCTCTATCAAAACCACATCAGAGCTCTTTATGTGCTCATCATATCAGTACTGCATGAACTGTGTTACGTGTGGTAATGCTTAAGGTAAACTAATACATTAAATGATGTTGGTTTGGATTTGGAAGTGTAATCCATTAGTTAAGCAAATCATAAGTTTAGCATTGGATCTGTTTTTTCCTGTTAAGCAAGGCAGTAAGTAATGTTATTTAACAGAGCCTTCGTAGAAACCACTACCAGTGCTTTTTCATGACTCAATGAGGCATCCTTTCCAAACTGTGCCAGGGAAAACCAGGCAGATCCATGTATTTATTTATTTGGGAGGGATTACATCACCAAGATTATTGTAACACAGTCCAGATGGGTTGTGGTGTGAGCGATTAAGAGAAGCTGATTGGGGGGTTTCAAAGGTCGGCTGATGGCTGGGAGGCCTCACTGGGGGGCACCGGCCAGGTCTCATGTCAGGACGGGACTTTGTCACCCAGGACACGGAATGCCCTAATTAAAAGGCCGAGCTAAAGAGCGCTAGCGGAACCCAGTGAGTGCGCCAAAGCATTAGTGGTCAGTAGTTGGCATGTGCGCCTGCCTGAACTGAATGTGACTGTTGATTTTTGATGGATGTATTAATCTATTTGGGAATATTGCCGTTTATGGATTTTTATTTTTTTATTTTTTATTTTTTGCCTTATTGTCTACACAAAGCAAATGTAAAACTATAAAGAAATCAGAGAAGAATTTGATTTGAAAGCACCTCTTAAAAATGCGAGGTCCAGTGGGTTTAGTGGGCCGGTGGTGGCGGACACAGTGGTCAGTCCTGGTAACTATTGAAATGTCATGAATGCGCTGTTGCGTAAATGCGTGACTGTTGCCCACACGTCTGCAGCATGGTTACTTCAGCGTGGGGCACTGCGCTGGACCTAAGCCGGTGAGGGAGTGGGATTAACGGTAATCTGTCAAATAGTGGAATGGTATGAGGGGGAAGCATGCTGAGTGTGTTTGGTTGTGTTTATGTGAGTGTGTATGCCTGTGTCTGTGCCTGAGTGTGAGTGTGTGTGTGTGTGTGTGTGTGTGTGTCTCTGTGTCTCTGTGTGTGTCTGTGTGTGTGTGTCTGTGTGGGTTACATAACATGTCATTATGTCCAGGGTTTATGACTGATCCCTCTCTGGGTTTGCGCTGTAAACAGTGATTCTCTGGCTACTCTCATGTGCACATGTGGTTGTCCCTGTCCTGTGGCAGCGGAGGCAGTGGGATGGGGCACTGCAGGGCTTGAGTCACTCAAAAACACTGACCAGCATACAAGAGAACATTTATGTAAGATGTATGTACACCGTTAAAACTGCTTAACGGTAAAGTTAACTGGATGTGTTGCAGGCATACAGTCCTGTCGAAGTAGGAATAGTCATGTTGTCACAATCACAACATAAGCCTTAAGCATCAGAAACACAGGTTTTCAGCTGCTTTTACAGATTGTGCTCAGTGATATCTTTAATTTTTATCAGATGAGGCTTATTTAGCCATTTATCATTGTGGTGATGTGGTGTCATTCTATTTTTGATTTTGTTTGTTTGAGGCTCAATTTGTAACTAAATGCTTAGCGTCCATCAGGCCCATTCTTAGTCATGCTAGGATGGAGAAGAGGGGTCTGGAAAGAGCATGTGCTAGCAGCTGGTGGTCCATAATGTGTCTGTTGTTTGCTTTCTAGGACCTAAATAAGCGCTTGTCTCTCCCGGCTGACATCCGGCTGCCAGACGGCTACCTGGAGAAGCTGCAGATGATCAGTCATCAGTTTGACCAGCCTCTGAGTCGTCGCTCTCGCAGGGCCTCTCTGGTGAGGCTCTCTCTCTCTCTCTCACCCTGCTTGTACAGCCTCATGTTGCAGGTGTCGCTTTGAATGCAGTAGCTCTTGTGGCCCTTCCTTGTTTTTCTATGTGCTTGACCACCCCTGCCCACTCACCCATGTGTGTCCCTGCTGTTCTCACCTCTCTCTCTCTCCCTCTCTCTCTTTCTCTCTCCCTCTCTCTCCCTTTCTTTTTCTCCATCTCTCTCTCTCTGTCTGTCTCTCTCTCAACCCCATCCCTCTCACCCATCTTTTCTTACAAACTGTCTGAGTCTTTAAGACTCAGAGATTAATGGATGAAGTTGCCCTTTGAAGGTCATGTGCTAGTGCTACACTTTTCTATTGTGTCTATTGTTCTGTGCTGCCATGAATCTCTGGCCTGCTCTCCTTCACCACACGGGCTCGCCTTTGTGTCTGAGTTGCAACAGCAAGAGATGGGCTACATGATATGTTTGCATTTTCTTGTAAGTGTATAGAGTGAGAATGACTGGTATTAGGATGGGATGTATACATATCTGACCCCATGTCACCTAATATTGTGTGCCCCCTGCTGTTCAGGGGATGATTTGCAGGCTTGACAGGGCTGTTGAAAATATGCCTACCATTTCAATGTGATACTGATCAATTTAAAGGAGTTTGTTTGCCTGTTGTTTGTATTTGTTCCATTTTTGGCAGTACTAATGTCAGTCCCTCTCTGTGTTTTAGTCTGAAATAGGATTTGGAAAACTGGAGACCTACATAAAACTGGACAAACTTGGGGAGGTGTGCAACTCTTACTACTGTTCAGATCTGCACCTTTTATACATTATCACTTTATGGATTTTTAAATATGTAAAATTGAAAGAGGGGTAAATGTACTTAACCGTAAGTTACACCTTAAAAGTGTTACTGGAATCCCTCTTTGTTTCACCACATATCCCTTCAGTTGGGTTTGCTGGGGTTCTTAATTCTAATGAGCTGTTGCTTGTGTCGGCCCAGGGGACATACGCTACCGTTTTCAAGGGCCGCAGCAAGCTGACAGACAACCTTGTGGCCCTGAAGGAGATCCGTCTGGAGCACGAGGAGGGAGCTCCATGCACCGCTATTCGAGAAGGTGTGCCAACTACGGGCACGATCCGTGCCAGTGAAAACAGTTCCTAAATACCACAGACTCATAAACCAATCTCTCTTTAATGAGGAGCTCCTGATGATACACGTTAGTTAGGATGTGACATTTTAATGGTTTGGGTTAAATTAAAGTTTTTTTTTTTTTTTTTTTTTTTTTTTTTTTTTAAAAGAAGTACGCACTGGTTGTCACAGTGCATTAGCTAAAACGGGGAATAAGAAAGGGGTTGAGTTGTGGATGGGGTCATTCGCTGGCATTTAAGGTCTAGAACTAGAGAAGTGTAAGTGGGGCATCTTTGTTTGTGCTTTCCTGAGAGATTATTCAAATGTCACTTGTGCCTTTGCTTGTCATCCTTCATCCTGTCTGGAAAAAACCCCCACATTTTCATCCCTCCTAATGTCCCTCTCCCTCCTTCTATCCCTCTCTCTCACGCTCAGTGTTTTCTCATCTCTCTCTCTCTCTCTCTCTCTCTCTCTCACGCTCAGTGTTTTTCCTCTCTCATAAACTCTCTCATGCTCAGTGTTTTCTCTTTTCTCATCTCTCTCTCACGCCCAGTGTTTTCTCTCTTCTCTCTCACGCTCAGTGTTTTCTTTCTTCTCTCTTATCTCTCTCATACGCAGTGTTTTCTCTCCTCTCTCTCTCTTCTCCCTCACGCTCAGTGTTTTCTCTCTTCTCTCTTCTCTCTCCCTCACGCTCAGTGTTTTCTCTCTTCTCTCTCATGCTCAGTGTTTTCTCTCTTCTCTCTCACGCTCAGTGTTTTCTCTCTTCTCTCTCATCTCTCTCTCTCTCATGCTCAGTGTTTTCTCTCTTCTCTCTCCTCTCCCTCTCTCAGTGTTTCTCTCTTCTCTCATGCTCAGTGTTTCTCTCTTCTCTCTCAGCTCAGTGTTTTTCTCTCTTCTCTCTCATCTCTCTCTCTCTCTCATGCTCAGTGTTTTCTCTTCTCTCTCATCCCTCTCTCTCATGCTCAGTGTTTTCTCTCTTCTCTCTCTCATCCCTCTCTCATGCTCAGTGTTTTCTCTTCTCTCTCATCCCTCTCTCTCTCATGCTCAGTGTTTTCTCTTCTCTCTCATCCCTCTCTCTCATGCTCAGTGTTTTCTCTCTTCTCTCTCTCATCCCTCTCTCATGCTCAGTGTTTTCTCTCTTCTCTCTCTCATCCCTCTCTCATGCTCAGTGTTTTCTCTTCTCTCTCATCCCTCTCTCATGCTCAGTGTTTTCTCTCTTCTCTCTCTCATCCCTCTCTCATGCTCAGTGTTTTCTCTCTTCTCTCTCTCATCTCTCTCTCATGCTCAGTTATTTCTCTCTTCTCTCTCTCATCCCTGACAGTGTCCTTACTGAAGGATCTGAAGCATGCAAACATAGTGACACTTCATGACATCATCCACACAGAGAAGTCCCTCACCTTAGTGTTTGAGTATCTGGTAAGACACATGTTTTTTTGTTTACACCACAGCCACATCACTACGCACCTACCAATGTGCTGTCTCAATGGACCATATATATGGGACTCCATGTCTACTTTCGTTGTTACACATATTGGAGATTACTCAGAGTGTCATTGTTTGTGACTTGTGATAAATACTGAGTCAAATATGGACAAGTCATAATGGCCGTGTTTGCCGTCTAACTGTGCTGTAGTTTCACCTTGACACTTAACACCCTCTACAGGATAAGGACCTGAAGCAGTACATGGACGACTGTGGGAACATCATGAGTATGCAGAATGTGAAGGTGATGATCTGTTACATGATGCTCCAAGTGTTACATGATGCTCCATGTGTACATGCTTATATGACAGACTGGATGTGTTAGAATTTTAACAAAGCATATCTTATCAAGGTGAAACAGCAATAGCAAAACGCATGTAATGCTCCAAAGTGTGTGTGTGTGTGTGTGTGTTCGTTCATCATGTACTGTGTTCTAATGGCTTGTGTTTCTCTCTTGTTCTAGATCTTCCTGTTTCAGATCCTCCGTGGTCTGGCTTACTGCCATCATCGGAAAGTTCTCCACAGAGACCTTAAGCCTCAGAACCTGCTCATCAACGACCGAGGGGAGCTCAAGCTGGCTGACTTTGGTGAGGGTGCCAACAAGCTGCTATTGTTTCCACGTTATGCTTTTATGTCATCTTTTTTCAAGCAAAACGGCTTCTGAACACAAGCAAATATATTTTAAGTAGGACCCAAGAAATTAGAGTATTTTGTTGGTATCATGCACTTAACATTTTCCAACCAGAAAGACATTTCTGCTGTTCCATTTAGCTGAAGCACATGGATGGCTTTTTTTCCACCTGCCAAACAATAGCAGTACTTTAGTGAGCCTAGTGACTAACAGTAATTCCTTAACACCTCAACTCAGACTATAAGGGTTGTGACAAACCAAAGAAAATGAGTCACTCTTAGCTGTTGATTCCATATGTAGATACAATGGACACATTCAGTTCGGTTGTTGTTCGCCTGGCTAAGAGAACGGTTGTTGTTATGTCATGTATTTCAAATGATTTATTCTCTTCTTCTTTTAACTCCAGGTTTGGCCCGAGCTAAATCAGTCCCTACAAAGACCTACTCAAATGAGGTGGTGACTCTATGGTATCGGCCTCCAGACGTGCTCCTGGGCTCCTCCGAGTATTCCACACAGATTGACATGTGGTAAGAGCGTCACATGGGCTCTAGACTGTAGTGATCCTGCCCATGCCACAAACATTCATGATCAGGATATATAAGGAGTTAATATTCATAGTCTATGCAGCAAATGGGGCGTGGTAGTGTAGTGGTTAAGGAGCTGGGCTAGCGTGCAGTAGCCTGAAAGTTGTCGGTTCAATTCCCAGCTTCCACCGTTGTGCCCTTGAGCAAGGCACTTAACCCCAAGTTGCTCCGGGGACAATGTGATCCCTTGTAATATAGCTGACATATGTAAGTCACTTTGGTCAAGAAGTGTCTGCTAAATGTAATGTAATGTAAAATGATGAGAAATTATTATGAACTGCTATGTCAGTCATCTTGCTTATCATCTACAGTAGCTCGCTATTGAACGCTTACATTTCTAAAACGGTCCTTAATTATGATTTGCTGAATTGCGTTCAATGGCATTGTAACACCCAGCACTCGAGTCCGTAGCTGTTCTAAAATTACTGGAACCTATGGCCTTATTGCTTAATTTTGCCTTTGTCA
This sequence comes from Alosa alosa, assembly GCF_017589495.1. NCBI lineage: Eukaryota > Metazoa > Chordata > Actinopteri > Clupeiformes > Clupeidae > Alosa > Alosa alosa. The sequence continues at coordinate 16,662,305 of NC_063199.1, forward strand.
TCTATACATTTGGGACCACAATAGAGAATGGTGGGTTTAACATCAGCATAAGACAGGTAAACAGACAACGTAAATATATTTACTAAATATATTATACATTTTATAGTTACTGTTAAGTTCCATTGTACTGTGTTGTGCTGAATATATAATGCTGGACAAAGAGGAATATAAATCACTACAGACTCCAACTTTAATTTATCTTATTTTTTATTTCTCTCTTTTTTTCTCTCTCTCTCTCTCTCATATTCATATATATATATACAGTATATAAAACATTTCCCCTCAAAACATTTCTCCAGTATCTCAAAAATGTATTTTCTCATTGTCACTGATGTGAGAAAATCTCTTTGAAGTGAAAGTACAGAGATGAAAGTGCAAGATTAAAGCCACAAATAGTCTAACTTTAGTCCATGCCAACTGTGCTATTTTTGTTTTTTTTGCAAGCCAAGTCTGACGACGTTAGTTTGTTAGCGCCCTAGATTTAGTAACAAAAATGTGCAGAGTAGCTCTAAAGGATGAGCGGCATCACTCTGTGCAGCCTCCTGAATGCAGTCACATGTACACAGGCAAAAATGAGCATTCTTTCCTATCCTTGGAGACTGTTTTGTTTTTTACTGAATCATCTGTTCCATAATAAGAAACCATAAGGCTATTTTCGGCTGCTGTCAGGATAATTTGGCCACAGGTTTGCCAAATGGGCTCTTTAGGTCTGTAGCAAAATCATGCTGCTTGGGAATCAGTTTTGCCCAGTGATGGTGAAACAGAATGAGTGAATATAGTCTTGCTGTAATAGGATTGGAGAATGTTTTCTCAAGCATTCTCCTACACAACTACACTACCTACACCAATTTTGGAGTGTGTCCATGTGAAAATGGCAATAAGGAATAATAAATCTTATTTGTCTTGTCAACATGTACTGAACACATAGTGCAAGTCGTGAATGCAATACATGTATGAACCCGTTAATAATGCCTACAGTACATTGTGGTCACATCCAAAATAATATTCCAAATCAAAATAAGATAAGATTCAGTTTGGCATTTCAGAGTTAATCATTTTTACCCTAGGAAGCATTCAGTCTCATATTGCAGTTCAGTCTCAGAATCTCAGTGCAGTTGAACGTGCGCACTAACATCCTCAATACTAAGCCTGTTTATTGATAAGGGCTGTTGAGGTTCTCTGATGGGAAATCTAGTGACACTAAAGATGGGCAATTTTAATCGCCTTTGGGTTGATGTGTGTGACTGAATGCCCTAATCATCCCTTATCTCTCCTCAGGGGAGTCGGTTGTATATTCTATGAGATGGCTGCTGGTAGGCCCTTGTTCCCAGGGTCCACTGTGGAGGATGAGCTGCACCTCATCTTTCGGCTGTTGGGTGAGTAGAGACCTCTGCAGGTTGCACTAGGTATTGCAAGACATTTTCCTAATCTAATGTTCCAGCAGCACTGTCATGCTGATTAGTGCGCACGCTGCCCCTGTTCTCTGTAATTGCTTGTAAACATTAAAGCAGAACGATCCCTCCCCTACAGGCACTCCCACCGAGGTCACATGGCCTGGTATTTCCTCCATCGATGAATTCAAGTCCCACAGTTTCCCCAAATACAGGCCCCAGCCTTTCATCAACCACGCTCCCAGGTAGGCACCAGGGCCAGTCTGATGGGCTCATTGAGATTGTATTAAGTGAATCATTACAGTGGTATTGAGTTATTAAATCACGTTCATGCTTCAGCACAGTAGGGCCTTGAGACGGCTGAGTAGCCCTTAGTAGGGCCATGAGACGGCTGAATAGCCCGAGAAAGAGCAAAGCCCTGCCAGTGCTTTTCTGACGGCAACACTGTCACTGTGTGTGCGCATGCGTGTGCGCGTGCGCGTGCGCGTGTGTGTGTGGTGTGAGGTAGAGAGCACATATGTGTCTCGCATCCTACCAGGATATCCTGTTGGATTCCTGAATTTGTTTCCTGTCTTTATCCAAGCCTGTTTACAGGGTTAAAGGCATAGTAGTAACTATGCTAACAGAAAAGCAACAAATGAGTCATAATGATAACATATGAACACAACATGAGGCTAAGTGCTGTGAAATACTTCTCTATGAGTTGTGCTCATGTTTGTTTTCCAGATTGGACATAGATGGGATTGACCTGCTGTTGTCATTCTTACGAGTGAGTTTTCTTTCAGTTATGTTACGATTTTGAAGGAGGATGGGCTAGTTACTTATTTAGTTACTTATGTTCTCAAAACATTCCCAAAACATTCCCACAGGATTAAACAAAACTCTACCTTTCTTGTATATGCATGGATATGATTTTGTCCTCTAGCAATGCCACTCATTCACATGAGACCGAATCTCAATCATTGTGTGTTCTTCCTTCTTAAAAAGTATGAATCCAAGAAGAGGATCTCCGCTGAGGAGGCCATGAAACAGCCATACTTCAGGAGTTTAGGGGGCCGCGCACACACACTACCAGAGAGTGAGTTCAGCCTCTCTCTCTCTCTCTCTCGCCATTCAGCAAACTTGTGCTCTTCTTCCTACTTTTCCTGTCAATAGTCAGGGCTTCCTCTTGCATGTATCTTGAAAAAACATTCCCAAAATACATACAAATTCTGCTATAGTGCAGTTATATTTATGAGGTATATGTGAATGAGTGTACATCATTACACTTGACATCAACAGCACAGAAAGTCAGCACTGGTGATGCCAGACTCTGTAAAAGTGATGGATCTGCCATCATAATGTTTATGAGTACTGCTTATTTAACAGAGCCACCTTTTCTGTACAGGTTTATCTCTATTTACACTAAAGGAAATCCAACTGCAAAAGGATCCAGGCTACCGGAATTCTGCCTTCCCAGAGACAGGTGCAGATCACTTTAGTGGCTGTTTACATCTTTAGTAACAGATAATGTCCTACTTTACGACATGCTACAATATTAAATCTCTCTCTCTCTCTCTCTCTCTCTCTCTCTCCTTCCTTCCTTCCTTCCTTCCTTCCTTCAGGAAACGGCAAGAACAGAAGACAGAGTATGCTGTTCTGAAGTCCTGCTCTTCACCATTGTCAAATGGAGGATAGCCTGCCCAGTGTTGTGGACTAACCGCACCCTGAGTTGTGTGAGCCCCATTGCATGACATGACGTGTGGATGATGAGAGAGAGAGACCCCGCCCTTCCCCTCCCTTTCACCAAACCAACCAACCACATTCAAAATGGCCCCCGTGTCCAAGACCCAGGGCAGCTGCATTGGCCGCACAGGTGGTCGGGAGAAGAGCATGTACAAAAGAGATGTGTTGGGCTTTTATTTATGTGAAAAAAGAACAATGCTGCTAAACCAACTACTGTCTTTTAACCCTCAAACCACCGTTTATCCCTTTTTATATCATTTTGGTTTGATTTGGTTATTTTTGTTTCTCCTGTGTATTTTTCTCATTGTGTAGACAAGACACAGTGTGTACAGACCCTTAGTTATGAAATGCCTGTCTGCTATGCTGAGACTGAACCTGTATTTGTGACTTTGTTATTATAGTTATTAACTCTAAAGCCCTCAACACATTGGTGTACATTTGATTTCTCTTCCATCAACGGTTACTGTTTGGCCTCGAGTGGCGGGCGTGTCATCTCAAGTTGTATAAAAACCGGGTTTGGCAAGAGCTCCTTGTTTAAGTGCCACCATTAGTGTTCACCTCCTCATGCATCACGGCTCCTCTGGGTCCCTTACTTTTGTTAAAAAAAAAAAAAACCTTCATTGCCAGGTTCTCCCCAATGCAACTGTGAGGCAGGGCTGCAGTTTGGAGCAGACTGCCCAGACTTGCAGAATTTGCCAGCTGCATTACTGTACTCCATGTGATGGTTCAATGTGAATTTGACTGAGTTTTTGTTTTGCATGCCAGTCATAGGAAAAAGCACAGTCACTGTCTTCACATTGAGGATGTGTCCATTCTGCCGACGTTCTAACTAATACTGACATCATAGTGTTAAGAAATATATTTTGTATAATAGCTTTATTTATGAATATTTGTCTTATTGTGGTGGTATGTTGGAGGAGTTTGACCTCCCTCCCCATTTGAGCTTGATCTTTTTCAGAAAAAAGTCACCTGATTTAAGTGGACCCTGTGTGTGCTTTGTTTTTGTTGTCTGGTGTGTCTGCTGTCCAAAAAGAGGAATGTTAAATCACTGGTTTACATGGGTCTCCATAGCGATCTGGTTTACATGGGTCTCTATAGTCATCTTAAAGAAACAAGTACAAGTACCAAATAGAGATGGAACAGCAAGTTGGCAATGTAAAGGACATACAATCCAGTTCAAGGTAAGAACAGAGTATATATATATATATATATATATATATAAAGTACACACACACACAGAGTACATGAGGTCATCAAAATATCCCAAAATGGCCAGTTAACACTCCTCTCCACGCTAACCCCTATCCTACAAGCTCAGTCTTTGTGTCTGTTGGTAGATTGTAATAACTTATTAAGAATGTATGAAATCAAAGTAGGTCAAGGTAGTAATGTTATATATACTTTATTTAACAAAAATTAAAAAAAAAAAAACAGGGTGTAACTTATCTGTTTTGTTTAAAAAAAATGAAAGCAATTCCACTGAATTGGAATTTCGTCTTTAAGTACTTAGGTTGGTAAACATAAGGCACAGATGTCATTTTCACTTCAGAAGGCACAGTGTGTGCTAATTGCAAGGCAGAGCACATTACATGAGACACAACACAGCATAACAAAACAACACACAATATGTACAAAAGAAGTAAAAGCAGTTCATTGTCTTTATCGTGTTTTTTTTTCTATAATGATGGAGAAATAAGAAAAGATCATTAAACAAGGGCCAATTCTCCATTTCATTTCAGACTTCAGCACTGCTGTACACTTTCTGCTCCAGGCTTCAAGTCTTCAGTCAGCAGATGAGGACAGTGAGGGCAAGGTGTGCTTGTCCTGACTTGTGGGCAGGGTTTCAGGGAAATTGTAGGCCTCATACTAAAGCCTGAGATCCTTTGTAATGTAACAATAGTTTAGGAACATGGAACGTGTCTGACGCTGAAAATCAAGACTTATGATTGGTGGATGAGAGCAGCAAGGGGGAGGAAGAGCCATCCAGACTGGACATGGGGACAGTGACATATCCGTTTAGTAAGGTGGGGAACTGCAGACACAAGAGAACAATACAGTCAAATGATATTTCTCTGTTTTGCAGGATGCAACATGACATTAAAAGACATACAAATACATACATGCATAAATATAAAATACATGGTGTCTAGTACATTTCCTTCATAAATAAGATCATGTTCATAATTAAATGTTTCTGATCATGTCTATGCACAATTTGCGCTCAATAACATGAACATTTCGAGGAGCAAATACTGATTATCTATGATTAATGAAAAATGTAAGATGACATGTCAGAAAAATGAGGAAATTAAAGCCTGGGTCCACCCCCCCTCACACACAAAAACACACAGAGGTCTGACTTCACATGATCTTTTCTCTGCCTTCTTTGAAAAAAGATATGTTTTTCACTGTTAATCATCCTTCCTACCCACTGATTCAACAGTGATATATTTGGCTCAGTTACAAGGCACTTAGAAGTTTCACTGCTGTAACTTTTTACAGGTTATCTAATTAGCCAATCAGTTAAATGTTTTTGGACATACTTTTATCATAAAGTTTGTCACGTATGCAACACTAAAAACAGAACACCTATTTCTTTTTGATCTTCTATCTACCGTCTCATCTGGCCTCTGCGGTACAATTTTTGACTTTCAGTATGTGGTGTTTGTCATATTTTGGTCAGTGAGGGGCTGTTGGCTAATGGAGAAGTGGCGGGCGAGCATCAGGGTCAGGTTCCGGTGGAGTTTCCTGTTGTGCTGAGTGTTCGTGTTCATCTCCAACAGTCACCTTCACGAGTCAGGCGCAGGAGGAAATGAAAAAGGAGTCAGGCTGTCGGGGATTGGTGTGTTTGCCGAGCGGTTTGGGGGGAGGGATTGGGGGGCATAAATAAGGAACAGCTTTAAAACCTGTTCGGCCCATTCAGGCAGACTCCCCTGGGCTTGAACAGGAAGTGGCCACCGGATTTCCCCCTCCCCCTCCCTCCCAGCCCCTCCTCTTTCTGTCTCCTTTTCTCCTCTTCTCTCTCCTACTCTCTGTAACCACCACTAAATTCATGGGCCATATTTGTGGATGACTCTGGATCTGGTGTGTAAAACCACAAAGCAAAGGAAAATACAAACAATGAAAGACATCAATATAGTGTCAAAAACACGACTAAACAGTCGGACGCGACAAATGGATTCACCTAGGGGCATAAATGTATAATTGTTGTTATAATTGTAAAAAAAAAAAAGATGGCCATAATCGAAGCCATGCGTGAACAGAGGACGCTAAACAGAAGACAGTGAAGAGAACGTTATCACATCTTTCCAGATAGACACAGAGAGGCTTTTACCTGGAAGAGGGGAGCGTGGCCCTGCAAATGGCCGGGGCTCAGGGGCCCCACAGGACTCAGGCTGTTCCAGAGCTGGAGACCTGACAGCAGGGGGCTTGGGCTCAGCAGGAGCCCAGATGGCGTCTGCAGAAAGAGAGGCTCGCATGTCACATATGCGTCATGCTTCAAGCTGCTGCTTTTCATATAAGTGCAGCACAGCTGTGTCAATATGTTGCCATGATATGTTTCCATGACTGTCAATATGAGCCTTTACAAAAATTACATGATTAACAGATTTGTTGGCTGTGTCATGAGCCTTTTGGAATCAACAAAAAAAATTATCAGAGAATAGTCCAATTAATCTTGAACACACATTTGTTTACATCCCTGAAAATATCCCTGAAATGTGCAGTGAATGGTGTCATTTTGTAAAATCACTAACATTCTCTGACTTAAGTTAGCAGCTGAGTTGAGGTGTGGATATAGTCTGATGTCATCTGTGCAACATATCAGTGTGAGCCATGCCTGAGTCAGTTGGTAACAGTTGTGATTAGGGTGATGTTAAGAGGAATGTGAATCAAACAAAACGTTGCCTCAAATTTCATTTTGGGGGACAAATACAGAAACTCAGTGTGGCTTGTCTTTAGATGCTAACTAAATTGTTCAGAGTTAGAAACATAGTAACAATTTTGCCTTGGTGCAGTGTAATTAAACAATTAAGTATAGCATTATATTTATAGGAGGTGTGGCTATTAAATAATGATATTACTGCTGTAATTGAATAGTGATGAAGAACAATCATTATGATCATAACTATAACTACTATATACTTATAATAATAGTCTCATAGTTACACCTTGTATCGCTTGCATCTCATCTTGAAGGGGTGCACAGTGTTTAAGTTCATGTACAACCACATAATTTAGGTTATACGGATAATAAGCACTTACACTCTACAGGATAGTTACAATGTAATACGAGCCACGTTTTAAATTAGTTTTTAAATCCAATTGTTACCACAAGCTCATTATAATTTGGCATCAATGAAGCTCTACAGGACAGCAACTCAGTCTAGTGCTGCCGTGTGGCCTGATGATGTGAACCCACCTGTGCTGTGAAGAGTGCTGGGGTGAGGGAGCCGGACGGCAGTGCAGGGCTGTTCAGGGCAATAGAACCGAGGTCACTTCCTGTCAGCACCACGGAAGGGTTGGCGATCTCCAGGCCTTTGGGCTTTTTGCTCCTGGACGCGGAGCCGGACGCCTGGTGGCTTCTCCTGTCTGAGGTCAGGGCACTCTCCCTGCTTCCTGAGGATAAGTTCAGCGGCTGCACGTCCTGCTCGGAGTCCTCAGCCTTGGGGCTCCTCCAGGCCTGAGCGGAGTGGGACGGTCGCCACGGAGAGCGGCGAGGACGACCGGGGTGACCGCTTCGAGGGCCTGGAGGAGAGAGATGACTCGGAAGAGGAAGGACGGCGCGAGGAGTGGAGGGCGTCGCTCTTCTCGGCAGCCTGGGCGACAAACTGTATAACGCTCTGGGCCTCCTCGCGGGGGTCCCCGCGCCTCTGTTGGATGGCCTGCAGAAGCTGCGACTGGCTGTGCAGAGAGCTGAATGACAAGCTGGGGTACAGGCCCGAACGGAAGTACTCATGGTAGCACGCCTGCACTTGAAGTGCCGCCGATATGGCAGGGTCCTGGGACTCCTCATCATCATCGTCGTCCTCCACCTCCTCCTTTACCCGAGCCTCCATCTCCTGGACCTCATCTTTGGTGACCACTACCGTGCTGAAATCTTGACCCATTTCTACAGCTTGGGGATCCAACTTGAGAATGTCCGGAAATGACACAAACTTGTAAACGAATTTCTGTCCAATCACCTTTCTGATGATATTCTAAAGAAAAGAAAGACAGTATATGTGTCAGAGCACTGTTGATATTCATTGCAACAAATGTTTTTTCAGTAACAATTATCCATAAATAAGGATCTGCTCCTTTATAGCATTAGAATATTTTAAAGCTTAGCCCAAACTGCAACCCAACATTTATCATGCCTCTGTGAACGCCTCTAGTCTTAGCCATGACTGACCTTATCATAATAGAAGCAATGACTGACCTTATCGTAATAGAAGCAATGACTGACCTTATCATAATAGTAGCGGAGAGCTCTGCTCAGCTTGTCGTAGTTCATATTGGTCTTGTTCTTTCGAAGACCCCATAACCTGGCTACCTCCTCGGATTTGAGCAGTTTGAACTCGCCATCGTTGGAGGTCCAGCAGATAAGGTGCTTGTGACTCTGGTCCAGCAGCAGCTGCAGTAGGAACTGCCACAGTGTTATGGCACTCTCCATACCTGCACACACAAACACAACAGTGTGATGGCACTCTCCATACCTGCACACACAAACACAACAGTGTGATGGCACTCTCCATATCTGCACACACTAACACAACAGTGCGATGGCACTCTCCATACCTCCACACACACACACACACACACAACAGGATGCCCCGATATCTTTAGTCATTGTCATTCAGACTGACTGATTCAGGTCATAGAAGTCATAGTCACACTAGGATCACATAACGAATACGTAGATCATTATTTGATGGGGAGAGCTATGGGAGAGCTATGGGGAGAGCTATGGGAGAGCTATGGGAGAGCTATGGGGAGAGCTATGGCGCAAGTGGCTGCAGTGGCTGTACTGCACTCAGGTCCAAGTGCACGCAGGGACCTGGGTTTGAGTCTGGCCCGTAGTAATTTCCTGATCTCATCCTTTCTCTCTCTCCCATTCGCTTTCTGTCATTCTTCGCTGTCCTATCTGAATACAGGCAAAAAGCCCAAAATATACTTATATATATTACAAAATATGTTATTTGATGTTAGTCTACAATTATGGTGCTAGGTCATTGCTTGATTAAAATTGATATCTCTCATGACATGACCAACAAGTTAAGACTACTGTGGAAACAATCAGCAGCGCCATCAGTAAAGTCACAAAAAGCAAGATGTCTGTTTGCAACATGAAATGGTGAGATTGAGTGTGCTTTGAGTGTAAGAGGGAATGATCAGAGTTGAATGCAGGACCATATGAGGGCAGCCAGAGAGCATAGTCGCCACTGCACTGAACATAACAAAGACAATGTCAATCCTGATAATGCTGTGGTTGCAGTGAAAGACTCCAGATGAACATCGATTTAGAGTCTGTGAACTGAGGGATTCACCACCTACGAAATCTGTGCAAGGTGATCTAATGACCACAAAACCTGAAATACTGGTTTAATCATTGTAATACTATCACACTCAGCTGACATCACTGATAGTGACAATAACGAGAGCACAATTTTACCCAAACTTGCTCTCAAACACACACATACACCACACACACACACACACACAAACAACAAAACCTCCTTAGTACTTCTTGTACCTCCTTAGTACTTTTATTAAGTATGCAACATTTTTCTTCATGCAGTGAGCTTTTTACAGAGCTTTCGATTTATACATACCTTATTCCAGGTATGAAGACATTCATAAACCTGTCACAGAAATATATCATGATGCTAGTAAAATGAGCAGTGTGAATGTACATTTTATTCTACAAGTCACATACCCTTTGCGTAGCTACTTACACATGTACTAAGTAGGTACAGTGACACAAGTGGTGTGGTGATCTGGAATAAATTACCTTTGGAAATTAAGAGTATGCACAACTATCATTGTTTCAGGAAAAGGGTAAAATCCTGGCTCATGGATCATTTAAATCCCTAGTGGCACTAACATGTATTCCTCCATGTGAGTTGTTGTCTGTTGGTGTTGTCTATGTATGCACATTGGACTTTAATACAGATAGGAAGGGTTAGGGAAGATTCTTTTATATGTTTTAGCCCCTCATAGTCTATTTTTATGATGTTTAATTCTTTTGTTTTATGTGGATATATGTCCTGTCTTGTAACATCAGGGACCATGATGGAAATAAGTGCTTGCACTTTGTCATGTTTTTGTTCTATCCCTTGGATATGTCTTTATTCCAAAATAAATCAAATCAAAAACAAGCACAGTGTGAATATGTGACACTATTCTTTAAGATTTCCTGAGATAGTTGTATTATTCCCATAAAATCCCATACCATTAATTCAGTTTGCTGCAGTTGTGTGTGTACTTCTGTGGCAAAACAGTTTGATGCGGTGTGGCACAGGAAGTCAAATGAAGGCTAAGGGCAAAAGTATGTGGCGGTTCAGCCCAGGCCTGGCTCCACAGGAAGTGGGGCAGGCCAAGACCAGCCGGGTCCTCTAATGGAGGAATTTGGACATCAAACCCAGGACATTCTGGTGAAACTGCCACCCAAAGTTAAGTACTGTACCTCACAAAAATGAGGTAGGCTACAGCCAAAGATGCTGAGTCTCACAGCTCTGCTCCTCACAGGCTCCAAAGAGGAAAATGCTGCACAGGATGTGTTTTGATTGCCAGACCCCCACCCAGACCTCATTCCCAAAAAACACACAAACACACACCAATGACATCTTCATGTTACAGCGCCACCTTGACTTTTCCGGGCATGACATGAGGCTACAAAACTGTCAGATTCAGGACTTCCTTCAATTCTGTTTTCAAGGACGTTTCTGTAGCATGTGAGGTGACAAAACCTAATAGGCAACTACACTTAAAACACTCCTGAACTAAAAGTAGCCCTACTATTTATTTTACATGTTCACGCAAACACTTTCAACTAGCCTACATCCCCATTTTTCATTACATTTTTACTTGTCTTCCAATTGGAAATTTTGTTGACATGCTTCATAGAAGCTAAACAATGCCGCACAGTTTCGAGAGCGGAAACTCCTAATGCAATTAAGTGCTGTGTGCAGACATCGCCGTACCAGTGGCTGTGTCTTCTTTTGCACTGTAAGTGGAAAATTCGGTGCAGCATCCCTTACAAGCGAAGTAACCACTTCTGAACGCTTGTAAAAAGGCTGATCCAATTTAAACTTCTCTTTGTCTCTCACATTTACCCTCTCTTTCTTTTGTTCTCCCCTCTCTCGCTTTGTGTGTATCACACACATACACAAACACTTACATAGAAGACGGCAATCTCTACACTTTATTTCTACATATTCTTTAATAGTTGTCTGTTACCTATTTCAAACCGGAAGTCCAGTACCCTAACTAGGATCTCTATTGGTGCTTCATTACTCCCAGTTGCAGACTTAGAGAAGCATTTAAAATAACTGATTCAACATCACCAGCCTCTCAAAAACATTCGCCACACACGAGCCACAATTAAATCCAAATATGACATAGTAAACTATCGAATAAAGATACACAGGGTATGATTAAAAATAGTTGTTAACCTACTCAAAATGAAAGATCGCCAAATCATTCATAAATTCACATACCCCTCGATGAAATGTGTTGATTAATTCCTGATGGTTTCTAAACAAAATCTTGAACGATGATTTCTTTTTCCATACTGTCTGTCGCAGGACACTTTCTTCAACTGTAATGAGATCCTGATTTTTTCTTTCTTTTTGAGCAGGAAGTTGGAAGAAGCAGTCAGAGAGTCGGATCACTTCCTCTCCTGCAGTATTCCCCAATCGCTTTATCGGGTATGTAAATAGAGATATCCTCCCTTTGCTTCACCGTGCTTACCGATGGCCAACATTGCTTTGCTCTATTATAACACATATGGCAAGTTTGGAACTACATGTCGACGCACAGTAGATCTCACTGACGTCACCACGTTTCTCTTCAGCACCACTTGGGGGTGCTAACAGACGGTAAGGTAGGCCTTCGTCTTTTCCATCAATTTATTTCTCCCAGCAAATCTATCAGCTTCGATTGTAATTTGAAAAAATAAATGTGAAACCTTTTGAACAATAGAAGTCCATTGGGGAAATCAGATACATCTTCCCTTTTTATCATTTTCAAATCATTTGTATCACCGGTGGCCTTATAGTGAAAACGCGTAAATATGGACTTGGAACTTTTGAGTTCAAAGATTCTGTTTGGGAACAAATTTAAATCTGGCTTATCAGTATTTAGATAACCTCATACTGCGCTGCGTAACCTCAGGCAAGGATGCGCACCCTCTCAAACACAAACACATACGCTCGCGCGCGCGCACGCACTTGGATAGCCTATGTTACGCTTTGATGCATCTGCAAGACAAACAAAGTATAGAGGTGTGGACTGGCTGGTCATCTCTGATTGGTCATCTGGGACATTGCTCTAGTATGTATTGCATTGGATAGTCTTTATCAGCATCAGAAGAAGCTTACTATCTGGACCAGAATGCCTCGTATTACTGTACATATTAGGGATGAATGGTTGATGGTGCCATGCAGAGACACCACATGTACCATACAGTGGTTGGGACTCGAGGCTTTGAAACGCTATGTGAAGAACAAGCCAGATAATGGGGGATTTATGTCGCCTAAAGACATTAATTTTGTTGTAAGGAGGTGTCAAGGCCTTGGGCTGTTGGATTCCGATGATACTATTGAGGATGTTCTTGAGGATAATGACTTTGTGGAACTTGGTAAGGTACATGCATTTGGAACATTTTGGTATAAAATGAAATATTGTTTTACTGTGGAAACAATATGTCAAGTCGTTTTACTTTATGTAAAGTTATGGTTCATAAAAACTGAACGTCATCATCATATAGGCCTAATTGGGTTCCACTTCTGATTCACTCTGAATGATGTACCTATTTCATGCCACTAGTTAATGCAGGGGTGGGCAAACTGCGGCCCGCGGGCCGGATTCGGCCCGCCAAGCACTTTCATCCGGCCCGCTGAGCATTTCATTTGGTTATCAGGCTGCTCGCTATTTTTTTCCTGCGATATAGACGACGTTGGTTAGCTTTACTGCAAACTGCTTTTCACTCTCCTTAGAGAACGTTTACAATGTCAATGTCAAAACATCATGTTAAATAGAGATAACATCATGTTAAACTAACTCTTAGTTATTTCCTTTGCAGCATATCTAACGTGAACATGCGATCCATTTAATTGGGAACGCGTCTGCACTCACGAGAGGGAGAGAGAGCCGCAGGTTCCAGCTGGCTTGTCATTGTTGATAATTGATATCTCCTTCTTATAAGAAACTTTTAAAAGGAAATCATGAAGGCAGCAGTTGTTCCCACTACTGACCATTTAAAAAGTGTGAGAGGGCCATACCGTACCAGGCAGAAGATCATTGAAAAATAAACGTGAATTAAAACGACTGTCTTAAAGCGACATTGCACAATTTATACATTTGTTAAACAGCATAAAATTATCAGTATTTTTAAGCAATTAATATTTTAAAAGAAATATTTTGTCATACTAAATTATAGGCTATAAAAGGGGGTTGTTGTGCGGCCTGCCGGCCAATTTTCAAAACCCAGTGTGGCCCTTGTTGAGCCAAAAAGTTTGCCCACCCCTGAGTTAATGGCAAGCTGCAAACTCTCAGGTGTTAAGATTTTGAGGTTTTATTTTAAAGAATCTTGGGTTTTATGATTGTGTATTTGTGCTACACAGAAGAGCAAAGTTCAGCCAGCACCAGGAGTTATCACTGACATGAATACACAATTTTCAGTTTTACTCAAACCAATCATTTCACATTTAAAAGTGTTCTGTTCCTTTGAAAACATTATTTTTTTAAAAAACAATTAAAATGCTTTCAACGTGGTCATGTGTAAGTAACATTATAATGTGGGGAATCTCTCTACAGCCATTGAAGGAGAATCTATGTCCCCTGACTTCATCCAGTGCCAGCCAGGAGTATCGCACTTGTATCCTTGTTGGGCGTTAAAGTATATAGAAAAAAAAGACATGTTCTGGACCAAGAAAAACAGTTTTACATGGGTTAAAAGTTGCTAATTATTGTTTTTGATGACTGATGGTTTTCTATGATTGTAACACATACTGAAATGCACTTAGGCTATACAGTATATACATGTTACTATGAATATGAAGTCATATGTCGATGAAGTCATACGGGTGGCCTACTGGTTAGCGCGTCGGACTTGTAACCGGAGGGTTGCCGGTTCGAACCCGACCAGTAGGAAGCGGCTGAAGTGCCCCGAGCACCACTGTTGTTGCAGGCAGCTCACTGCGCCGGGATTAGTGTGTGCTTCACCTCACTGTGTGTTCACTGTGTGCTGAGTGTGTTTCACTAATTCACGGATTGGGATAAATGCAGAGACCAAATTTCCCTCACAGGATCAAAAGAGTTTATTTATTTAGAAATTATTTTTTTTCCCCATTTGATTTCTTTCCTGTGCCTTCGGATATCGTTTTGTTTTCTTTAAGCATACCTGACAGAACAGCTGTGTACAGAGAACCTGATGATGTGAGTATGAATTGAGAATGTGAGAATTCAGCGTATGGCTTTGAATTTTAATGGGACTGAATACGTGAATGTGATTGAATAAGTGTTAATTGTTGGAATGTTTTTTTTTTATTTCTTTATAGTACTTAGCCCTTGATGGTAACAGCCTAACCTCTACAGATCTAGTTAATTTGGGGAAGGGTCTCTACAAGATCAAGGTAAAGATCTTGCTGTTTGATCCATTTAACAGTTCATTTCTTATGTTTTCTTACTTAGTTGCTGGTTGTCCTTGTCTAATTTGCTACCTCTTTAATTCACACAGTTGACCAAGGAGGCAGAACAAAAAGTTGTGCAAGCAAGAGAGCTATTGGACACAATTGTGAAGGAGAACAGAAGTAGGTGCCCCTCTCCCCCATATTCAGACATAATAGACTTAAGTGAAGTAAATACATCAAAGATATAATGAACAGTGCATCTGGAAATAAATCTGACATGTTTTTTTTGTCTTCAGTTGTGTATGGAATAACAACTGGTTTTGGGAAATTTGCACGCACTGTCATCCCTGTGCCCAAACTTAAGTACATTCTAATAAAGTATATCTTTCAATGATTTCAAGATGTACAGAATGTGTAGAATTATTCACTTTTTTAACACACACCATTCTTTCATTTATAGAGAACTCCAAGAAAATCTTGTGAGATCACACTCTGCTGGTATGTTAATCTTGAATTTCCCCTTGGGGATCAATAAAGTATCTATCTATCTATCTATCTATCTATCTATCTATCTATCTATCTATCTAATCATGTCACCCAGCTGCTGTTTGTTAAGTGTGTCATTTGTACTTTGGATGTACGTATGTCAGTTACTCTACAGAATGATTAACTGTTTGATATTGGTAACATGCATTTTCATACGATCTCTTTCTTAAATCAAAAGTAACTGTTATTATGAAGGACCTGAAGAACTGCTTTACATGACATTAGGTGTGGGGAGTCCTCTAAGTCCAGAAAGGACACGCATGTTGCTTGCTCTCAGAATCAATGTCCTGGCAAAAGGGTACAGCGGCATCTCCCTGGAAACTCTCCATGCAATGGTTCAGGCTTTCAACGGTGAGTACAACCTAAGATCCCAAAATGAAATGGGGCTTTCAAGGACTATTTTTCCTGTCATGCATTTACAACTATGGCATCTAACATCTCACTTTTGTTCCAGCATCTTGCCTGTCGTTTGTTCCCGAAAAGGGTACAGTTGGTGCAAGTGGAGATCTGGCTCCTCTCTCCCATTTGGCATTAGGCCTCATGGGAGAGGGGAAGATGTGGTCTCCCAAAAGTGGATGGGCTGATGCTAAATATGTAAGTGCAAAAACATATCAATAGTGTCATAATATCAATATTTTTGTGTGTATACTGCCAAAATATATTTATCAGTGTAGACAGCTTGTCTTTAGGTCGTGATACTAGATGCTTACATACAACTTGGAACATGGAATAAAACTGTACAAACTAATTAGTGTGAAAATTACTTGTGCAGTCTACTGTATGATTAAAGTGTACCAAGATGGAAATTAAGAGAGATCAGATTACACTGAATGATGGGGAAATGAATATTGGTAAAGTCAAATGTTGAGATACCTTCCAGAAGGTATATAGGCCATTATTAAGATGCTTCAAATTCTTCTTAAAACTTTAATCCTGTGTTTGAACACCTACCCCAGGTACTTGAGGCTCATGGACTGAAGCCTGTATCACTGAAGCCAAAAGAGGTATGTTGATATTTCACTATCTCATCTTCTGCATATTAAACTCATTTTACTCAACAAAACAAAGTTCTATCCGATCCAACTGTTTTAAATTTTGCATGCAAGACTAATGAAAATCTAAAGCTACAGTACTAGCACAATAGCAGACCAGGGCACTTTTCTGTATGGGAAATGTTTCTTCCCTTCACATAGGGTTTAGCTCTCATCAACGGGACCCAGATGATCACTTCCCTTGGGGCAGAGGCTGTGGAGAGGGCAGAGGCTATTGCCAGACAGGCGGACATCATTGCTGCTCTCACACTGGAGGTTTTGAAAGGAACCACCAAGGCCTTTGATAGTGGTGAGCATAAACCTCTTTTAAATGTCATGTGTTAAAAAATGATTCTTTTACATCGCTGCAAGTGCTATAGAAGAAGAATCTCTCATATACACTGAGTGCATGACTCCTTTTTGACCAATCTCTTATGCCAGACATCCATAAGCTGCGTCCCCATCCAGGACAAACTCAGGTGGCGCTGCATTTCCGCTCTCTCCTGGACTCTGACCACCATCCCTCTGAAATTGCAGGTAGGCCAGGGAGTGGAGGACAGAGGAATCTGTATCTGTATTTCTGCGTCATGTTGTAAAATGCGACTTTATTCTCTCCTAGAGTCTCATCGATTCTGTGACAGGGTCCAGGATGCATACACTATGCGTTGTTGTCCACAGGTAATTTATTATGGAATACTGTACTGTATGGTGTTTTCCAGTAACACCATTTAACAGTTATTATACTTTTTCCCCCAGGTTCATGGTGTTGTTAATGACACAATTGACTTTGCCAAGAACATTATCAACACAGAAATCAACAGTGCTACAGACAACCCTGTATCCTTTCCATATCACATTTGGATGTCCCATATGGATGCATAGATGTACAGTACACGCACAGCATTATATTAAAATTTACCGGAGTTTAAGTAAGGGATAACGGCCGCCAAGGTGTCCCGTCATACAGAATTAATGGACGAGGTGGAGGAGTTTCCATTAATTCTGTATAATGGGACACCTTGAAGGCGCTTATCCACCCAGTTGCCCCCATGGGCGGATTATGAACTTTTGGGCCCCTGGGCCCAGATGTGTTAAGGGCCCCCACTAATTGTAGTATATGTGGGAGGGGGGGGTTTGTGGGTCCTCCCCCAGAATTTTTAAATTTGTTTGATGTGATTTCCTGTATTCTGGTGCATTTTGGGGATGGCCAATACTAAATTCAATCAGATTCATAGCCTCCATCCTGATTTGTTGATATTGAGGCAATGATTCCATGCAAAGGCTTGGGCTTTAGGGCCCCCTGACCCCTTGGGCCCCTGGGCCTGGGCCCCGTAGGCCCGTGCAGTAATCCATCCCTGGTTGCCCCTATAGGCAATAGTCATATGCCTCTGCCTCTAGCATGCAAAGGAAACAAGCGGTTCAGTCAGAAAATAAGCCAACTTGTTCAGTAATCCTTTCTTTGGTCCTGACAGTAAGAATGGTGGGCAGTTAGCTTGTTTATAGCCAATCAGAAGAGTGAGAGTATTTCTTCTCTCTGGGTGATAAATTGAAATTTACTGGATTGTAAGTGCTATGTATCCATACCAGTGTTTCAGTTCTCCACTTTCTGCTTACAATTTTCTTATTAGAACTATTTCAGATGGTATTTTCTGAGAGAGGAGAGACCATCTCTGGTGGGAATTTCCATGGAGAATATCCAGCAAAGGTAAACAATCATTCGCACTCAAAGAGGCCATTAATGCAATGCACTTACATGTTTTAGGCTAATTCACATTAATGAGCTGTCATGGCCTCCGTTCTTGAAGGCGCTGGACTACTTGGCCATTGGCATTCATGAACTGGCCTCAATCAGCGAGCGAAGGATCGAGCGCTTGTGTAACCCCTCACTCAGCGAGCTCCCTGCCTTCCTGGTCAGCGAGGGGGGCCTGAACTCAGGGTTCATGATTGCACATTGCACTGCTGCGTCCCTCGGTCAGTCGCCAATCATTAGCAGTCACCTCAGCATCACAACACTTTTATGACACAGTGGAAAGAGCCTGCTCAAGTGTTCCCTTCCATCCCCCCACCCTCCCCACAGTGTCAGAGAACAAGGTCCTGTGTCACCCGTCGTCTGTGGACTCGTTGTCAACGAGCGCTGCCACGGAGGACCACGTGTCCATGGGGGGCTGGGCCGCCAGGAAAGCCCTGCGGGTGGTGGAGAACGTGGAGCAAGGTATCTTCAGGGTTCGACAAGAGTCACATATCTGATTAATCATGTGCAAGGTATCTTCAGGGGGTTACACTTTACTTGACAGTGTCGACATAAGAGAGACATGACACTCTCATGAATGTGTCATAAATGTTTATGACATAACGCTTCTGTTATTAAGTGACATTCGGTTTTGTCATAACAAGTTAGGATTAGGGTTAGAGGTTAGGATTAGGGTTAGGGTTCATGTGTCATGACAGTGTCATGTCACTCTTATGTCGATACTGTCAAGTAAAGTGTTACCATTCAGGGTTCGACAAGTGTCACATATCTGATCAATCATGTGCAAATGGAATAAAGATGACTCACACAATATGGTCACAGCTTGCATAAGCACAAACGACACACCGTGAGCCGGTTTCCCAAACATGGATTAGAAGAGTGAAAATCTTGATTGACAAAACCTTTTAGTCTGGGTCCAGGCTCAATCCATGTATGGGAAACCCAGATAGTAAGAACAGCAAGAATATGTTTAAATGAATAGCATTCTACGCTGAAAAATGACTAGTCCGAGTCTAAACCAGTCAGTCAGTCAGAGTCAGACCCAGTCCTATGTTCTGCTCTGAAAGTCTTTTCTGCTTTGTAGTTCTTGCCATTGAGTTACTTGCAGCCTGCCAGGGTATTGAGTTCCTACGCCCCCTGCGAACTACAACACCATTGGAGAGGGTGTACGACCTTGTGCGTAGCAAAGTCAAGTAAGTCAAACAGTGGTCCCCAGCAATTGAAAAGGACATATCCTGGAGTATTGCCCAACAGGGTTAATGGCTAACTCATTCTGCTCGCTGTATGCTTCTTTTTCCTCTTGTCTTCCATGTTTTCAGGCCATGGATGAAAGACAGATTCATGGCTCCTGACATTGAGGCTACCCACCGGCTCCTGCTTGATCAGAAGGCAATGTTCACTATGATATCTGTCATAAAGTGTAGTTTAAACAGAGTGAAAGCATCAGTGATGCCACTTCTTCTTGTGACTTTACATTAGATTTATTCAATCATATGAAATAATGTAAATAAAATGTGTGAATGTAGAAAAATAGTGAACATGTTTAACATTTGTTCAATCTCTCTCACTAGGTATGGCAAATTGCTAAGCCTTACATTGACAAATATCACATGGAGCACTTCCCAGAGTCTCGCCCCAGCTCACCAACAGCCTTCTCCTTGGAATCCCCAGCATCCCCGAGGAAGCGAGTCCGTCTCGAGTGACGGGATATTTGCCAGGCTTCTTTTCAATACAATTTCTATACTATGGAACTGAAAGATGCAAAATTGTTATACGTGGTATATGAAAAGTGTTGATAGAATATGGTTGGAATATGTTTTTACAATGTTATTTTACAATGTTAATTATATTTTGATTAGGCTAATCATATTACTAATTTGCCTTAGTCAGAGGGTATTCTGTTAATTAAAAATATATTAAAGGTATCTAATAAAGTTTTTTTTTTGCTACTGGGCTCCCCTGCAGTTGTGGTGTAATTGTATTTTACACAACTGTTGTAAATACCAGTCATGGCTTGCACCCTTCCCCTTGGACACAGTATATGTGGATAGGTTTACAAACTGGTCAAGATGAAGCCTGAAGAGCCGTGTCATCTGACAAGGTAGTGTGACACAATGTCATACAAATAGTGGGCAATTGCACAATTGCAGTAAGGCAATTTGTGATTCTCTGGGTCAGGGGAGAATGAAGCTGCAAGGCTGGTTCTGTGTAGGCAATTTGTGATTCTCTGGGTCAGGGGAGATTCTCTGGGTCATGGGGCACATTATTAGGCTTTTAAATCAATACAGCCATAACAATTTATATAAAAATACTTAACAGATGTTTACTTTAGCTCAATTACCAATGATATAACAATGAAATCGTTTATGGTTAATATTCGCCATTTACCCCTGTGAGTTCACATAAAAAAGGGTTAAAAATAGAAACAAGATTTTTGATCATTATTAGTACTTAACTTAATCAGAACAGGTGAAAGTGCTTGAAAACATAAAAATTTTGTAACTTTGTGTGGGGATAGCAGGTGCAGAAAGACAACATTCCCGCACACAGACACCTACACTCAGACACACATTTACTGTACACACAGAGATGCACGGATACATAGACACACACACACACATAGACACACACACACACAGTAGGCCCAGTTAGGAGGACACAGTTAAGGTACGGTAGCTAGCTACAATTATTACACTCAGGTAATAAGAGGCGGAGGTGGGGGGGTATCGTCTGCAGTCATTAAAAATAAGTTATTTTTTATGTTCTTCACAGAAAATGAGCCAAGGCCAATAACTTTGAGTTAGAATAAATAATAAATAGCATAATTTGTCTTTTAGCCAACATTGAAAATGGGCGCCACAGACCCGAACACCTTACTATGGTTAAACAATATTTAATAATACTGTTACGTCAATGTCTAATAATACTGTTTCTTTTCATTGCGAGAAATTACAACCAGAATTTCTGTTTCTTTTCATGCGAGAAATTACAACCAGAACTATAATCATATGAACATAAATTTGCGTCCAAGTAGCAAATATTCAAAAACCTTTGTGGGGCTATATTATCATGGTTCCATGTGATCATGTTAACTAACGCATTAAGAGTAGCTGAAACAGAGAGGGGGGAAGGGGGGCATTATGCCATTTGGGCAGGGATAGAAGGTGGCATGGACTGAATAAAGGAGCTAACTGACTTATGTCACCTTACACCAAACAACTTTGACAAGATTTGGGAAAGATTCTTGAAAGATTGTAGTCTTTTAACTAATGCCCCCCATTCAAGCTTTACTCAAAAGACTCCAATCTTTCAAGAATCTTTCCCAAATTTTGTCAAAGTTGTTTGGTGTAAGGAGGCCATTAGTTAAAAAGTGTCATAGTTTAGTCTAGGGTGCCGTTGTTTTGGTTTGAATATTGTTTACATGATCACATAAGACCATGTGTGACCTCCCCCATGACATAAGACTTAACAATACTGTGTAGCTAGTTGTTAAGCACTACCCTAGTTCCACTGATCAAATGCTACAGAAGATGAAGGGAGAAGAGAGAAGGCAGTTCATCATTTCTCAGAAGTAATGCCCAATCCGTACATCTGCTTTGCAATCGGTATTTCATAATCCCATGGTATTTCAAATATAGTAAGCAATGGCTCAGGATGGGGTTATTGTGCAAGGCAGTCAGTGTTTTCCTGACAATTTTCTGTAATCAAGTTTCTTCACATAACGGTTTTGCATGACGTGCGTTGGCATCTGTGTGATTACTACTCTGTGAGCAATTAAACAGAGAAGAACAGGTGTGATTTGCGTCCGTCAGGTTATGAGTTTGGAGGTTAAAATGAGGTGCCAACAGACTTTCTGGTCATTTGTCTAATGCAAATTTGATGTGAATTTGCCAAGTAGCCTGACAGTTGACAGTCCATTTCATTTTTGCCTTATAGACAAAAATGAAAAGACAGCATGAATCAAAGCTTTTGGGATACAGGTCAAGATGGAGACTGAGAAAAGGAGACGGAGAGAATCATGAATGAGATGGTGATGGAGATGAGCAGTGTTAGGAAGTATCATGTCTATCAAAGCTACAGAGAGAAATTCTGAACTATTACTTCATAAAATTAAATTGACAATAAATGTGATATACAATACTAAATTAGGCTCAAATGTAATTCAAAAGGTATACTATATAGCACAAAACACACTAAATTGAATTATTACAAAAATTGCCCATCAATTCAGAAACAACAAATGTCTCTATAGGAAAGTGTAAGGAATGTCAGCTAGCTTATGGCCAATTCAATCAAGGGGATTTTTAATGGCAAAGAAGAAAAAATCGTCACACACCTCAATCCTCAACCTCAACCTCAACCTCAAAGCTGTCTTCCATTGGACAATGATTCAGCACCTCCGGGAGATGGGGTTAACGATGGAAGAGGAGAAAATATGGGCTGTACTGAGTTGATTCCTAATTTCAAAAAAGTGTTTTTATTATGTATGAACATACTTTCAAAATCAAAACTATCACTAACAAAAATATCCCTGTAATATATGCTATCAATTACTTCCTCATTTTAAACCAACCTGTTTTTCTGTGTTTATGCCATACACAATGGCCTGCAGATGAACATCCCAATCATTCTGGGCCTCGCTCACATACCGTCTGAGGGCACACTTCATCTTTTGCTTGGTCCATTCATCCTTAACCATCAAAATCCAATTACTACTACACATCTTAAGCAGACAGAAACATTCACAGACTGAATTAGAACAACACTGAAATAACCTTTTTTTAGATTTTGCGATAGCACACTTACTTGGTCATTTGTTTGTGGGCAATAGGCACTGGACACTGCATGCTTGATGTTGAGTGCCTTGAATTAATTAAGCTGCCAATAATTCAGACACAGAGGTATTTTTAAAAGATGAGCAACCTAAAACTGACATGATTTATTTACAAATTTATTACAAATTGAATATGATGTGAATTTTTACAAATTGCAAGGCCCATTACAACTACATAAGAGGGCTGAGGGTGTGCAGTAAGTAGGTTGCCCATCCCTCCAAAACATAGGTTATAAGTATTGAAAATATGTCCCACACTGTCCCAACCACACTTTAAACTATTCCCAATTTGGTCTGCATTTACTCAGGAAGTGCAGTATACCGTTGCAAGGTTTGTACACAGCTTACCTCGTTCACAAATTCACGGCTTCGGTCTGAAATTATTTTTCGGACCATGCCAAACATATAAAGTTTAGACACCAGTGCTGGTGCCACTTCACTAGCCGAACTGGTCTGCAAGGGCTCTGCAATGACCCATTTTGTGAACAGATCAGTGACTGTTAAGACGTACTGGTGGTTCCTTGGGGTCTCTCTTAGAGGGCCAATCACGTCTATGCCCACCACATCCCATGGCTCTGTCACCTGTAGAGATATGTAAAATTAATACATTACCTTGAATATTTATTTGCCTTGCAATTATAGACCAAGGCAGACCTACCTTAATTGGGGGAGGAACAGGTGACACCTTCTTGCTGGTGTTACTTAGTTGGCATTGATGGCAACATCGCACCTGATGTATGGATGCATTATTTCAAATAAAAATTAAAGTCAAGAAAAACACAAGACTGACAAAATGTAAAATCTGAAGTTGATCTGAGAGTAACTGGTAGGATGTATTGCTTGAAAGCCATGGCATTTGATTCGGTAATCATAACCACTTTACCCATTCTTCCACATCTTTCTTGAGAGTGGACCAGAAGTAGCCTGCAATCACCCTGTCTCTGGTGGCTCTCACTCCACAGTGCTTTCCAGTGCCAGGTTTGTTGTGGCACTCTTTCAGTACAGTCTGTTTCTGTTCATCAGACAAAATGACTAGCCTCATGTACTGCCTGCTTGGACCAGTGTAGAATAACTGGTGGTCTGGAGAAGAAAAGAAAAAATTGTCTGGTCAGACTGTCTGTCTAGTATGTCTGTC
Organism: Alosa alosa; assembly: GCF_017589495.1. Taxonomy (NCBI): domain Eukaryota; kingdom Metazoa; phylum Chordata; class Actinopteri; order Clupeiformes; family Clupeidae; genus Alosa; species Alosa alosa. The sequence continues at coordinate 16,686,551 of NC_063199.1, forward strand.
AATCTTTCTGGACAGGCCTTTCAGTGTGCGATGTGACATGATGATTTATCCAAGTGGACATTGAGTGTTGAGTTACAGTTGACAGTGTTTTTTGTAACAAAAAGGTGTAATTAATGTGTACTAGCTCATAACTTCATCAACTGTTGATTACCTATTCACAGTATAGACAGTGTACCAGAACATTTACTTCAAGCCCTTGTCTGACAAATGTTATTGTTTGGTAACCTTTTGTTAACCATTCTTACATGTAATGGAGCAGGTGCAAAGAACAATAGAGTTTATCCGTTAAAAAATATTTCTCTATTCCATTCCTAAGTTTTTTTCCTAAGCATTGCTGTTTTTGATCTCATATCATAACCTACAACCCGAAACTGCATTGGATACCTTAAGGGGGTTAGGCCACAGGGCATCAACATGCATACAGTGGAGGTTGTTGAACATAATGGATTTGTTAAAGATGCTGTCCCCAACTAGGAGATGTCTGAGAGTGGGAGAAAGAGAACTGCAATTTAATCCCTCTTATTAAGGATGAAATGGACCGGGTATCGGGTATTTAATTATAGAATGAAAAATGGTCAACCCATATTTTAAACAAAAGCTCATGGGATGAAAAAACAACTATTAGAGTCTTTAACTATTTGTCTATGCACATCAGGAGACACCTTATGGCAAAGCATGTTTATTTCTTTAATTAAGTTCATTTCCACTGACTTGTCCCTGTTCTCATATTGCTATCCAGAGACTAGACATTCTCTGGTCTAGCCTAATTAAGGTAGAATACCTTTTATGATGAAGTTGTCAGCCACCCGCGTGACTTTCTTGAGGTCGATCGCGGCATCGACAGTCCTAGTTGCCAAATAATGTCGAAGGGCAGCATAAAATGCATAATTTGCCATTTGAATGGATGATGAATGTCCTTGATTGAATTAAAGAGCGGAATTCACGCCTGTCTACGCCATTGATCTAAAAAAAAAATAAAAAGAATTTGCCTGTAATTTTGAGATCAGACTTGAAGGGATCGTATTCTTCTGGGTTGAACAGGGTTGAACCAGAGAATGTCTAATAAGGGATCCGTAGACGGGCTCTGGTTGAACCAGAGAATGTCTGCTGATCGTGTCGCTGTACCCATGCGCAATGCGTGTGGCCGCCCACTTCGGAGGTGACGTTTCAAACATAAGGAAGTCACCGAAAGAACCGCGGAGATTCAAAACTTCAAGAGAGGAGTGGCTGAACTCATTTGCAAAGTAAGATACTTTTGTGCTAACATAAGATTAGGTAAAGTGTTTCAATATAACTTGTAAGTTATAAATAATGTATATATTTCTGGATATGAAACAGCCGTAGTGTTTACTACCTTACAGAAATAACACTGACGTAGTTAGCTTGTCATTTTTAACAATGACTAACGTTGGCAAAGTAGCTCTAGTTGTCGATAGCTAATCTTGTACTTTGAAGCACTAGTCTAGGACACTTTTGTGTCTTAACGTTAAACCACTAAGATGTTTTGTAATGCTATGCAAGCATTGTGTGTATGTGACGTGTATGTATGTACCATAATCTATAATTACACGACAGCAAAACTTTACAGAATTCAGCTAGCTAGAGAGCTAATGCAAACATGCTAGCAAGCAAGATTGTCCGTTTGATGAATAACAGGCTATCAGACACACTTGTCTTTTTACATTTTTTGACATTAACACCATTGACATTTGTAAGGGTTGAGATCACTGACATTGCACTGTGTGGGTGTGGGTGTGGGTGTGTGTGTGTGTGTGTGTGTGTGTGTGTGTGTTTATTTATTTATATATATATATATATATATATAATTTTTTTCTGACTGATATATTTGGAGAGTAACCTTTTAGATGACTTGTTAATGTGGGCGTGATTGGCATTTGTTTGTTTTGGCGCTCTCCCATCAGAATGACTGAACGTACAGAGTCTCTGCCAAAAAGGCAGAGGAAGTTGGAAATCACTGAGAGTGGTGAGTTGGTTTCAGTCACTGTCATAAAAACATGTATAAATGTGCTAACGTTACATATCATTTTTTAAATAAAAATGATTGACATGCACTAGCCTCTACTTGGAGTGTACCAGTAGTTTGGTATAACACCATGCAAACATTACTTTTCCCATAGAAGTTAATGTTAATAAATGTTATGTTTTAGACTCAGATAATGAGACAAAACGGCGCCGCCTGACACCAGTGGAGAAAGAAAACCAGATCCCGGTGTCACCCCGACCAAAATCTCCCAGCACATCCCCACCACGCATGCGACAAGCTGAACAGGAACGTAAGCCGGACACCCCTGCCTTTCCCTCCATCCGCTCCCGGCTCCAGATGTTAAGCCAAAAACTCACAGGTGAGCGAGAACTATCCCAGCCCATCAGTAATGCAACCGGTAAAACACAGTGGCAGCAATGCTCAGCTGTACAAATCTGATTGAACAGGCGCACATTGCAAATTCATACATTAGATTGGGTGTGTTGTTCTGAGATTGTTGTTAGTTTATTCATCAATAGACATTCAACCATTAGAATTGACGTCTGTGTGTAGGCTCGGAGCAGAATACTCCTCCACCACCTGCTGCGGTCCTTGGCACTCCGCGCTCCCTAAACAAATTTGTCCGTGATGCCGAGCGGAAGCTCCAGACCTCAGAGAAGCCGAGCACCTCACAGGCTGCCCTCATGCGCCAGGTCTGAAGCTTATGTACCACCCTTAACAGCCCTCCACGCTTCCTTGACTCAGGCACCTACATGCACACTCACACATACACACTTACCACTCATCAAAGCATGGATAAAGCTCTCTATATACATATGCAATAGTATCTGAAACCATAAAGTCATATGCCAGTAGAAATGTTAGTGCTGTTGTGTATGGAGGTGCATTGTGGGTAAGAACTGTGCTTGATTCCTTCAGCAACGGGAGGAGGAGATGCGCATATTAAACAACATCCAACCTGTTGCTGCCAGTGCCTGGCCGAAAGGTTCGAGCTCAGACCCAGGCCCATCCAAGGTGAGTGCTACAAACCAATCTGATGGCACGTGGCACGTCTGGAAATTACCCACAGTAATCGAGTTGAATTTTCAATTGGCATTTAAGGTTCTCTAAGGGTGTTTTCCGGTTCGCGAACAGAAGTGGTGCTACCCAACCGTGCTTAGAGAACCTTTAAGCCTCTTCATGCTTTGTTTGACATCTGACAGCTATTGTGAAAATAGATGCTAAAGAACAGCTGTGCCTTTGTGATGGGCTCTGTTATCTCAAGCTTAAGTGTCAACACAAAGTTTAGCTGTACAGCATATGGGAAAACACATCATTTTATATACTTCCCTGTCTGCCAATGTTGTGATGACTATGCTACTGAGACCTTGAATTTCCCCTCAATAAAGTATCTATCTATCTAAAAGCCTAACGAAAGTCAGAAAACAAAACGAGATTAATTACCACACCTTTCAGTACAAAACGTTTAGAGGCAAGAAAACAGAACACCTACAGTAGAAGAGAAGGCACTAATGGAGATTGTTCCGACGCAATAGTGTGTTTAGTAGCAGCAGGTTCTGAGTTGCTGTGTTTCATCGAAAGGCTGATGCACGACCCCCTCCCAGACGTAGCAGAGTCATCTGGCCTCCATCCCAACACCAGGATGTAAGCTAACCTCAGAGCCACAGACAGTTTGGAGAACACTGGGTTGTGTGTAAACTAAACTCACATACCACACAAGATTTGAATAACGCTGGGTTTGTTTCATTGGGTTTAGTTAGTTTAGGAAGTTGCACTGTCAGTCACGCCTATATCATTGTCATTTACCTGGCACTTGCACACATCTGCTTATGGTGATTCACACCTGTGGTGTCTGGCAATCAGTGATTCTGTGTGTGTGCGCATCAAGGTGTGTTCACCTGTGACTGTGTGTGTGTGCGTGTGTGTGATTCCCATTGCTGTGCCTTCAGGACAAGGCAGGGGTAGACTTGTCGTTTGCCTCCTCTGATGGCAACTTGAGTCTGGCTCCCATCGATCTCTCCCAGACGGAAGTGCCTGCGTTCGGCGAGATGTGCCCCAATGCTAAACCCGCAGGTAGGATGGCTCATCCTGCTGCTATTATCAACCTGTCAAGCCACGGTTATTGTATTGCAGCTTATTACATGAAGTCACCATTATTGGAGAGGATATTCTATATCCTGTTCTGTATTCTATCACAGGTTTAGATGAATGTTAGCTGATACCGGTAGTTCGTTTTTTTGCATCCCTATAGGAATATATATTGTCTGTGAAATTCTATGGCAACTATAAATTGCCATGAATATTTATATAAATAGGAATACATTGCTACGAATATTTACATTTATTGACTGTGTGTGGTGTGGTGTTTGTTTGATAGTGGTGACAAGCAGCACCCCTAGGGAGATGAACACCTCAGCCTTGCTGGACGAGATCTTCAAGGACGTGCTTGAGGCTGCTCAACTGGAGGAGATGGAGGAGGAAATGGAGGAGGGGAGATGGAGAAGGAGGTGGAGGAGGAAGAGGAGGAGAAGGAGGTGAGGAAGGATTGTGCCAGCCCAACCGACAGGATGGAGATTAAGAAGGAAAGGCAAGCAGAGGAGGACAACCACAAACAGGAAGAGGGTGAAGGAAAGCAGGAGGAGGAGAAAGTGGAGGTTAAGGATGAAGAGGGGGGTGACCCAGAGAGCCCCACAGATGAAACTGATGACGAGCTGCTCAAACTGCCCCCCAGCTGCATTCTTTCTCCCCTCAGTGAGTCAGTGGACAAGGTGGTCACTCCCCTGGTGAGCCCCATAATGCACACACACACACACACAGCCACTGCAATCATTGCATTTCAATGATCGGCATATCAGCTGTCTGTCCACTGTCTGACACGGAGCACAATAACGACATGAATTAGGAACCACCCGTATGGCTTGCAATGTCTGACATTTCATTCTTTTGTAATTGAGCCCATCTATACGTTCAATACACATACTGCATGTGCTGATTGCAATTACTGTATAAGTGTTTGCGGTTGTGAATTGGGAAATGGTCTTCATCATAAGGTATGCTTTCCTTTCTCCCAGCGTTTGGCAGCTGCCGCCTCTGTCTCCGACCGCCTGTCTTTCCAGCTCACGTCTGAAGGGTTGAAGACACCCACAGACACCCAGCCGCTCTACAGGTGACCGGGCGACCACACCTGACACGGTTCCCTGTTCTTGGTGTCCAGAACAACCCCTACTGTATTACTGCAATGCCTGCATAAAGCTTTAGCTTTCCACAGAGTATACAAATAGCTACTTTCTGTAATGCGCCCTGAAACAGATATATGTATTTTGTCTCAAGAATTAGACCATTACATTATGTGTGTGTGAGTCTGCATTAAAGCATTAAAGATGTGCACTAGATAATGAGAAAAAAATGCGCCATGCTGTACAAATGGACAGGTTCAATGACGAAAATGACAATAATAATAATAATAATAATAATAATCTATTATAAACGGCTCTTCACAATGCAAGTAGAACGCTCCATTGACTTGAATGGGATTTCCCAAAGTTCTACTGGTCATTATTTTCGCCTAAGGACCTCTAAATAATGACCGCTGTCAATGGCAACGGATCTTTTTCAGAAGGCAGACGGTTGATTAGCTGTGTTCTAAAGAACGTTTGATTCAAGTTCAGTGTGTGTGATCTTTTGTTTCTCAGCAAAAGCCACGACGAAATGGTAACAAATAAATGTAAAGACATATCGTGGAGTTTTTTTTTTTAGTTTGGCAAGTAGCCGTATAATAAGCGGGATAATGTATAGAACGCCGGTCATTATTGGGAAAATAAGTCCCTTCAGGGGGAAGCAAGACACCCTCTGCTGGTGCGTTGTGGTCCGATTCGCCGGTTGGGACTTATTTTCCCAATAATGACCGGCGTTCTATACATTATCCCTTACATATTCCAAATACTGCAGACATAACCATCATAGATGTGAATAGTAACAATGTCAGTTATTAAAATAGGATGTTTTTTTTGTTTTATTTGTAAATGGACACTCTAACGCTGTTAAAATATCAGCCGCTTGCTGACAGCATAACAAACCTGGAGTTTCAGTGCAAACTTTTAATCAGTGTTTGATCAGACCTGTCTAAACTTGGAACATACTTCCCTCAATGTTTAGATCTGTAATTCTTCCTGTGTTAAGAATCAATTAAACACATTAAAGTGTGTGTGTGTGTGTGCAGCATCGACGCGTATCGCTGCTTGAGCCGCAGTGAACAGAAGCCCATGAAGAGTGTCACACCGTGGAGGCGGGCCCCAGAAAAGATCCGACCCCAGACACAGCCATCCTTCACCACCAAGGAGAAGATTAAGGTGTGTGTGTGTGTTTTTTTTCAGGCCTAATCGAGGTGTGGGTTTGCCTGTGTTGTGTTGTGTGTGTGTGTGTGTGTGTGTGTTTTCAGGCCTAATTGAGGTGTGGGTTTGCCTGTGTTGTGCGTCTGTGTTTTCAGGCCTAATCGAGGTGTGTGTTGCTTGTGTTTTCAGGCCTAATCGAGGTGTGTGTGTGTGTGTGTGTGTGTTTTCAGGCCTACAAGGAGGAGGCTGCAAAGCTGCAGACAGTGATCTCTCAGACACTGCAGGCACTGAACTGCTGTGTGGACGAACAACACGGCAAAGGATCAATGCAAGAGGCAGAGGCCGAGAGACTACTGCTCATCTCGAGTAAGATTGATCTCACACACACACACTTTCTTTTTCTTTCTTTATTCTTTTTTCTTTCCCACACATAAACCTCATCCCAGAGATTATACATACACACACACAGGAACACACTTATATGTATGCATGCCGTGTTGACCTGTGGCCCCCCCTCTCTCTCTCTCTCCAGGTGAGAAGCGTGAGGCGCTGCTGGCTGAGATTGGCCGTCTGGAGGGGGATCCTGAGGGGAGTGAGGAGGACCCCAGCGCCCCTCTGCAGCCTTGCAGGGGCTCCGTCTGCATCAGCGAGGTGCACCTGCCCCTCAAGGTGGACTTCGTCTGCTCGGCCCGCAACGGTAATCAAAACACAAGACACAGCGACAGCACACAGTATCCAGCGCTCTGGGGGGCAGTCGTGGCCTACTGGTTAGCTTTGTAACCGGAGGTGGAGGGTTGCCGGTTCAAAACTGAAGTGCCCTTGAGCAAGGCACCTAACCCCTCACTGCTCCCCGAGCTGTTGTTGCAGGCAGCTCACTGCGCCGGGATTAGTGTGTGCTTCACCTCACTGTGTGTTCATTGTGTGCTGAGTGTGTTTCACTAATTCACGGATTGGAATAAATGCATAGACCAAATTTCCCTCACGGGATCAAAAGAGTGTATATATACTATATACTTATAGTATATATACAAGCAAGCACCGTGACCATGACTCCAAAGAGCCAGGCTCATTAGTATCATAGCCAGTCATAGGAATGGTGCTTTATCACGCCCACAAACTAGGCTACTAGTAATTTACTCTTAGAATATGTGCATAGAGGAGGATGGACTCTCATGCCTCCAGATACAGTGGCTACTGATAATGTATGTCTCTCTTCGTCAGAGTAAAAACAACTTGCATTTATATAGTGCTTTATCAAGGCAAAGCGCTTTACAGTGAAGGGGAACCTCAGGGAATGAATGGGAATGAATTAATTCATTCTGAGGGAGTGAATGCATGAGCCATACACCTGATAATAATGAAGTAGTGGAGTGGTGGTGAAGTGGTTTTTGAGTGTTTTTTTAATTATTATTTAGTATTTATGTATGTAGTTATTAGGTCTGTCTTTGCTCTCCATCTGTAGCTAGCCGACCCACTCACTTCTTCTTCATGCTGTTCCGCTACGGCCCCACCAACGTCATGGCAACGCGCCTCGCCACGGCCGCAGACGCAGATGCTGACGGAGACACCATCTCCTTCTCCACCCTCATCACACTGTGAGCCCCGCAGACACTGCCCTGCAGCCAGATCCCATGCCCATCGCCCATCACTGGAGCGGTTACACGATGCACACCACTCAGCTGCCATACACTGAGCTTACACAACTGTAGCCGTCACACATACAACTGAAACTAATACATATGCAACTGGAGGCATTCACCTCGGACGTCTTTGTGCACCACGTTTACACAGTTCAGTTCAGGCCTGAATGCCCAGTTAAATTGCTAAAGTTTGTTGTTATGTGTGTCTTGTGTGTTTTAGACACAACATCCGCTCCACTTTCGAGATTGATGTGGAGGTCTACAGCATGGTGAGTATGTGATGTAGATATGCAGGCAGCCACTAGGTCACCAAAAGGGTCTGATTGGCTGTCTTTCAGCCAAAATTTAAATGACCGACAAAGTGCAAAGTCACTCAAGATCAAAGTATCTTGTGCATGGACTAAGGCTATCGTCTGGTGGCATGTAAGAGCATTGAGCAGACCCATTGAACTGTTTAGGATCTTGCTCATGGTATTAAATTAGCATTATTGTTATTAAATTAGTTTTAGTTAGACTTTAGTTAAATGGCTCTTTGCCCACCATTTCAGTTAGGGCCCTTTGTGCCAGTGTTTGTGATATATCACTTGATTAACACCTTGTAGATCACATCAGAACAAACTGAGCTTCTGCCACAAGTGATCACAGTGATTGCACAGGTTAAATGTAATGTATCCCAGTTAGCATGGTTGAATGGACACTTCACAATAACCCTGCCCAGTCACATGAATGAGTCTGCACTGTACTTTCTCTGATCTCTGATGTCCTCAGTGTTCTTTGTGTTTCTAGTCTGACACCCCAAACTCCTTCTGCGAGGACAGCCTCCAGGTTTACCGCAGACACACCAAACAAAGGGTGGGTTACAGCATCATGTCGACGTGTGTTATGGACATATACAGCTCTGGGAAAAATGAAGAGACCACTGCACATTTGTCTGATGTCATCCTACGGTTGCTTAGTGACATTGGAATGAGTTGACAGTCAAATTAAAAATTAAGAGACCACTGCAAATTTGAATATGACGTCAACTTTTTCGAATGTCACTCAGCAAGCGTAGGATAACATCAGAAAAATGTGCAGTGGTCTTATATTTTTTTTTTTTTAGAGCTGTATATATCAGGCGCCACATCTGATAACTGTCCATTGTTCTTTCACAGGTCACCCCCAGGAAACTGCTCAGCACATTGAAGGTACAAAAAGCAGTGGAGTACCACATTTTAAGAACGTATACGAATGATATTTTCAGTGATGATTGGACTAATTCTTTCTTCTTTCTTCTTGCTTTTGACAGAGAACCCACCAGCAAGCAGTTGGTATGTCAGAGTTGTGTGTTGCTTCTTGTCTTACATTTGGTAGTCAAGTTAATTTATTTGTATAGCACATTTAGGGCAACAGAGTTGACCCAAAGTGCTTTGTAGTGACTCTGTTGCCTTATTTGCCACTCCAAGTGCTTGCTTGAGGTGGTTTTAGGTTTTGGCCTCTGCAAAGTACCTTTTGAGGCAATATCTGTTGTTGTTAACAGTTTATGAATAAATGTAATTGAATTGAGTTGAATTCAATTAATCCTGCGTGTCATCTGGGTCCCCAGCCGCTGTCATGCCAAATAACCTGTGTGCCAGTCGGCCCAGCAAGTTCTCTCTGGTGGGATGCCACAAAATCACACTGGCATCATTGGGTCAGAGCAAGTTTCCCCTGGACAAGGTAACACACACACACACACACACACACACACACACGTCATACACACACTCACTCACAAACTCACGTCATACACACATTCATACATATTGTGCACATATTGTGTTACTGCCCATCAGTTCATTGGGCGATGCTGGGTGATAATCGATGTTTTCTATGGAATGTGTGTGTGCAAATACAATCTCACATGTGGCTCTGTATCATACATTTGATACTTAATTGGCCACTCATTAACACAACACATTTCTAATCAGTATGTCTTTATTTTTGTATGTTTTGTACAGTAAATTTGGTGTGGTGTGGTGCACTGTGGTGGGGTGGTGTGGTCAACTCTCTCTCTGTCTCTCTTTCTCTCTTTCTCTCTCTCTCTTTCTCTCTCTCTCTCTCTCTCTCTCTATATCTCTATCTCTCTCTCTCTATCTCTCTATCTCTATCTCTCTCTCTCTCTCTCTCTCTCTCTCTCTCTCTCTCTCTCTCTCTCTCTCTCTCTCTCTCTCTCTATTCCTCACCCAGATGAAACTTGAAGGCAAAATCAGGAAGCTGTTGGGGGATGAGTTTCAGGATAAGGTTCCACATTAACTCCTTTCTTCTGCACTTACTCTCTTATACGTTTGGGAGGATGCCTTGCGCATCTTGTATCTAGCTGAACATAATTAAGACTGAATTGGCTACAGATATTATACTCTCAAACTGGTGATGTGGTTCAACATAAATAGTGTTCAAATGACAAGCACCCACAGTTACTCACACACTATTTATCTTGAACCTTACTGGCTTTATACTATGTTGTAATATTTATATATTATTCACAAGTAAAGTTTTTAATCAAATATACATGAAGTAGCTATTATCCCCTTTCTCTTAACGTCCCTCACTGTCTTTATCAGGTGCCGTTCCTGTCTCCTCTGGAGGGACATATTCGCCTACAAATCCAGAGTGAATTTCACTCTGAAGTTGAGCACCATGGCTTCCTGGTGAGTGTGTGTTATGTAGCATTACCTTGTGAACTGATGACCCCTCAGTAGTTATTTTACAATGAATGTAGTGTGCTGTGTAGTGCTTTAAGTCCCTGAGGTGTAAATGTTCTTGTGTCACCAGTGACTGCTAGACAGTAACCTGACTGTTCTTTGTGTCCGTAGACCATGTTTAAGGACATAAGGGGCCTGGGCTCCTGGCATCGACTCTTCTTTGAGCTGAAGGACACCTGTCTGTTCTACTGGAACCATCCCAATGAGAGGGACAATAAGGTGGACACCTGTAGCCTCTCCTTTAGCCAGCACTGTAACTGGGGAATTTACAGCAGAGATGTTTTTTAAAGCATTTTTCAGTGGCCCCTCTGACATCTGTCTATAATTGTTGGTGATAGAATTTCATTAGAATCAGTGTATCCATGTACACTGGCAGAACTCCAGCCCAGCCTGAAAACTATGGAGAGGCTGTTTGTATTTTGGTAGCCCTAAAGGCTACGAGTTCTACCACAATTACTGCATGTGCGTGTGCAAAAGTGTGACCTAAGTGTTCACCTAATTTACTCACCGAATGTGTTCACCACAATTTAATCTCTGTGGCTGTGTTTCATCTGACAGCCTGCAGAGGGCATTATCTCCCTCTCCGACTTCAAGAGCCAGTCTGTGAGGCCAGTCAAGATGGACTCCTGTGCCCGGCCCTTCACCTTTGAGCTGGTGAGCCGGTCGCAGCAGGAAGAGGACACATCCTCACTAAACAAGTCAGTCTGCCTGGTGGCGTTATTACCTTTTTATGATTTAATTAGTGTTTGATGACCATTTTCGTGATGTTTGGAAAAATGTAGACATGTGTAAAAAAAAAAAAAACCGTCAAGCACACAAAAAGCAGGGTGGGAAAATGTGTGAAAACACAGAAGGTTAATCCTACAGTGCTGTCCTAAGGGAGCTTCCTTTTTGTCATTGAGGAGGAGAAGAACGTGCAGATTTACTTACTGAAGGGCCTCTGCTGCTATAGATTTACTTACTGAAGGGCCTCTGCTGCTACAGATTTACTTACTGAAGGGCCTCTGCTGCTACAGATTTACTTACTGAGGGGCCTCTGCTGCTCCACAGGCGCTGGTTTGCAGCTGACACCCAGGAGGAACGCACGGTGTGGATGGAGCGGCTCAACCAGGCTCTGCTCGACCTGCACACTTGGACCCCAGCAGCGCCAATCCAGGACCAGGGCCCGGCCCGCTCCATGAGTACAGTGTCCAGTGACAGCATCAGGGAGAGCACACTGTAGCCGCCACACACACACACATGCATACACACACACACAGTCCTGTGGCAACACTAGGCAGACCACGTGGTAGCCACAACACACACACACAACACTGGCCTTTACTATTGTGTATCGAAGTAATGGGGGACTTACATCGTTGGGAATGGGGAAACATTAAAAAATAATCATAAATCAACACTATGAAAAAGAACACTAGAATAATATATATTTATATGAAGAATATTAAAAAGGGAATGGAAATGCATGAAATATGCAATATAATGTTTCATCATCTCCGTATCGTATGCACTTCATGGATATTGTAGAAGTACAGTATAGGAAGGATTCGTACTACAGGGCCACCTAATGGAGACAGTGAAGGTTTATTCACTGATTGGTAGCTTTTCGGCAACTTCGGAGGCCTTGCGATTCATCCAAATCGATACTACCGTCAGTAGAACCCAGGAATTCTGGGAAGAGGAAGTGACTTAATATTATTAATAATCAATGCTGACACTATGGCTTTCCTACCGTGTTGCATTATAAGTGGAGGAGGGGCAAGACTTGATGAGTTTTATAAATCATGCAGATTCTAGTACTTTCCACTATGTAAACTGGAAAAAGAAAAATGATAAAGACTTTGGGAAACTGACATTAAGGAAAAACCAAACGTTTTCACAATGCAATTGCTTTATAGGTAAAATGTTTAAAGTCTGGTATTATGATTTTTTTTCTTTTTGCTTTCTTTATCCTATTTTTTTAAGTAGTATTTGCTGCTGTAGTGAATGTAGATTACACCCTTGGGGTGTACTGAACTGGACTTGGACTATTATCTTTGTAGGACAAAATATTTCATGTGGAACATAAACATACACAACACTGTAGAATTACATATTTGGGAGAGAATGTCATACTTTGAGACCTTTATACTCTATAAGGTTCATACCTTTATATCTATGTCTGTTGTATTCACGTCCAATTAAATTCTAATTTGATCAAAGCTGATCTCATGTTTTTATGTTAGTTTTAATTTTATATATGTAATACAGTTCTATTCTTTCTGATGGTTTATGTTTGAAACCTGTGCAGATATCTAGAATAAGCTCATGTATTGTGGGGGTATCAATCTAATCCAGACCAGTGAATTTATTTGAAGAGGTGGCGATGTGTAGCCTGGCTAGTGCCACCACTTCTCAATGAGACGTGGTCTGGGAACCAAACGTTCATTTTCTCGTATTTGAAAAAAATGCCCAGATCCGTTTATTGGGTGCCACGGATGTCTATCAAATGCGTCTGTGCATAGCTCATCATCGTCTTGCTTTCCCACCTGTTCTGTGATTGGTTCCCTATCTCAGGCGAAAATTTGCTTCATGGTCTCCAGGCTGCCTTAGCAGCGTGAATCAAATCGCGCGCAAGGCAGCATGGGAACACCCAGGCTAGGCGATGTGTGTCTCTGTGAGCTGACACTTCATGTCATGTCATGTGCCAGGTGCAGGCCTAGGATAGTTATTTAGTTTGTAGGAAATACAGTTAACCTTAGCAATTAGCCTAGGTGTTATTTCCCATGGATATATTGGACAGACTGGAGAGTGAAAGATCAGGATTCAAATTTATCTCTGTAGTTTGTCTATGGAAACCTAGAGTTTGTCAAGGTCTCTTAGACACAGCCCACCACTCTCACACTATCGTTCAAGATTCTTTATGCTCACCCCCAAACCTGAACAAATTAAGCCATTTCCAACTTAGGTCTTTGACAAGTATGTGGTCTTGAATTCTAAATCCAAATGTGACAAACACCCTATATCCATATCTTACTTGTTAATCTTCAGGTTTGATTGTTGCCTGGCCATAAAAACCAATCCATCTTTGTTACAGTTTTTCACAATTGCTAAAACACTAAACTCCATTCTCTGAATTCTCATCTCAAATTCTGTCGCCTGAACACATTTCTTGAATCGATCACTCTTTTGCCAAAACCATAAACATGTAACACAATTTGCAGATCTCATGGACTCTTTTTGCAAAGCTAACATAAACACATTCTCATGCAATAAAATACATTTTGCATTGTGATGCACTTTGATACATAATGGTAACCACGAGTGGCAAAAGGTTAACACAAAGGATGGACAAATGACATATGTTAAAGGAAACGACTCAATGGATCACACTTGTTTCAAATTATGTGACCCGACGAATATAAGTTCAGAGGTTTTGTGGGTGTAGTTTGAGATTTGGGGTTTGCGTTTACAGTTTTGAGAAAAGGGTGGAAGGTTTCAAAAAATGTGTTTTAGTAATTGTGAAAAACTGAATTAGGCTTGCCCTACAGACAATTTAAGGGAATAAATACTGCAGATAAATACTAATAATATAAATCATCATTCATCGTCCTATCATGGCTCATAGGGTCTATTATTTATTTATTTCGGCCTATCCCGTGCTCCGTGGTAAAATGCCTTACCCAGCAATATGCGCGCAGCCTGTTGTGCACACAACTAATTCCACAGCTACTCTGCGCCCAGAAGCGCGCGATGGCACTGCCGCTGCGCACTCTGTCCGCGGACCTCTCCACCTGCCGGACGCCGAACACGGAGTTGAGCGAATGCAGTTCTTTAGAGTTAACCGATGACCTGCATCCAGAGTCTATAGATGTCTCCGCCTCAATAACTCCATCAACTGGTAATGTGATTACGACTCATAGTTTGTATATTCCTGTAGAAGATGCTTAGTGTTCACACTTGCTGCTGTCGCTAAATTTGAAACAAACCAAAATTAGTCGCGCCTCGGTAACTCAACCATTTTTCAATCGTTATGTTGTCCTGCAGTTGATATGAAATAGACCCCACTCTGTATCATGTTTTGCATCAGGTGATGTACTCAGTGATGATATCATGTGTTGATATGAGCGAAGTGTGTCATGTTAACGATATAAGTGTTCCTCACGGGCATCTTAAAGAATCTGTTTGGAATGAGAGTGGAGAGGCAGGGGGTCTACCACTCTGCAACTGTCCTACATGCAACTTGAGTGCATTTGTTGTGTATTGCAGTATTTTACAGTAACTTTGTGAATTACAGCTGCACTGCCTGAAGTACAGAGACAGCCAGTCTGAAGTAACTCCTCATATGAACAATTATTTTTATGATAATCACTGTCAAAATCTCATTGGTAACACATTGTTATGGAATGTATTAATCCGTCTGCTGGCCAGATGCTCTGAGCATGTAGCTGTGCTGCTGCTGTGGAGTAAAACCTCTGTTTTGTTTCTGAATAATGTGTGCGGAGGCAGTGCTGCTCATCTATGTGCTCATAATTACCCAGGCTGCACAGCACTGTTATGGCTCAAGTCCTGGAGTGCCAGAGCGCCCGCTGATCTGCTGCCTCTGCTGCATTCAGAACTCGAAACTGGCATTGTAATGGTGAACATACCAGACACATCCTTGAACTATTGTTTGTGTTTTCCTTATTGCTTACTTTTATTTGATGGAAGAAAAACAGGAAAAAGCATTTAGTGATGATGTTTATGTGTTATAGTATCTAACCCAGCAAGTGTAAAGTCTTGTTATACTGTGTTTGCTCTCTGCTTAGGTTTGAACACAGTGCTACTCTCTCCCTTTAGAAATCAAGTCTGCTTTACTGTCTATGTGTCTGTCAGTTCCTCTTCATCCCCCTGACATGTTAAAGGAGGGAATGTGGGTAACTGGCTTTAAATACATTAAGCAAGTCTAAGATGGCCTGTCTATTTTAATAAGCCCATCATTAACTAATTATATTTTAATTGCAGCTATGCTGATCGAAGAGGTTTTGGTCAGATGCAGCTGAGCCAGTGGCAGACCACCAAAGAGAACATAAAGTTGTAATCAGTTCAAGTAAAGCCATTTGTCCTCTTAAGTAGGTTGTAACTTTCATCAACAAACACTCAAAATGCACAAAGAAAAGAGCTGTGAATGGACAGGACACTTAGGCTAAAAGACTTACCTTTTAGTATTTAATAAAAAAAAATCAATCAAGCAGGAAGTTTGGAATGGCTCCCCTATCGATTAGCTTACTAATGTAGAGAAACGTTGTGTGTTAATGTTATGTTAATGTAATGAAGTCAGTTGTAATGTCTTCCACCGGATGGTAAACAAATTACTGCATGCTCAGCAGTTCTTTTTCCCCTGTGCTTTCCCCATACGTTTATGATCGTGGGGCTGCTCATGCACTCCAAAGAGTGCTTCCGTAAATTTGGTGTGACAAATTGTTTTTATATTCCTTATGTGTGGCACACATACACAACGAGTGCAGCGTGTCTTCAACCCGTGTCTGACAGTGTCTGGCCGTCCTTCCGCAGGCTTTGAGGAGGTTGAGACTGCAGCAGAAGCTGGTGGTCAGAGGGCTTTTGGTTTTGTCAGCTGTGAGCTGGCCTGGCAGAACAGACCCTCATGTGTGAGAGAGTTTGTGGTCTCTTGCAGATAGATGGCACAGTGTGTGTTTGTTTGTGTGCGTGTGTGTGTGTGTGTGTGTGTGTGTGTCTCTCTCTCTCTTCCTCTGTCTGTCTGTCTCTCTATGTTTCTGTGTCTGTGTCTGTGTGTGTGTGTGTTTTATGGATGCTGAAGTCTTGCCATGGGCTGTTTGGGGCAAGTTGAATGCTTGATAAAACACGTTGCAGATCCATGCGAATGGCGCTGAGTCATGCCACACTGTCTCTGGGTAATGCCCTCTAGCAACTGCTCCCTCTCCCCCGTACGCACGTACACCAAGGATTAAAGTTTTCCGTCGTACGACGGATTTCCGTCAATTTGATTTTAGAAATGTCATATTTGAGATCGATGCAGATACGATGAGAAAAAAGAAAAAAATTAGGAGGGGGCTATCACCTTTTCCTTTTTTAAGGCGACTACAAATATTAGGTCCGATTAATTAATGTGTGTGATGGTAAATGTTTAAAGACCTAATTCTTGAGAACTTTCTGTGTCTCAATCAGTGACCGCTGAAGAAGATATAGCCTACGTCAGCCATGAGTTTCGCTTTGTTTATGTTGTAGGCTAGCTACACGCTTGTCTCATTGGCCTGGGGCGTTTGCTTAAAAAAAGAACACGTATGGAGGACTAATAACGGTCTAAAAGTTGGATTATAGTGACACAATCGAGACAGCTGATGAGGTTGGCCAATCCGTTTAACTTTTTTGGATATGATATTGTGAGCTCTATGTGCGAATTCAGAAGAAGCGTAGGCTGTGTTCTTTCTGTGCATCAATGTAGACAATTTCTTACTATCGCGAACTCTTGTCAGGGGAGGTCATTCATTTTGGGTGTCACCTATGACTTGAACAGATAGCCAGCATGCCACCCGATGTAGGCTACTATTATTGTTACTAACCAGGGCTCTCAAGTTTTGAGGACAGGCAAGAGTGAGATCCCCTCCGAGGGTTAAAGGGGTGGCTGCCAGACGGGTTGGTTGCGAGAATGTTTCATTAATACAGTTTTTTTCAACTGCTTACACAAATCTTTGCTTGTCACACAATTTTCTAAACTTGTCTTCCAAACATCATAACCCCACACCAAATCTGCAAAACCATACATAATTCTCAATGTTTGACTCAGTTTTCAATGTACTAAAACACATTTAGCAAAACACCACACACAATTTTCTACTTAACACACAAAAATCTAACAGGAAGTAACTTGATTTCGTTTTTCAAACACAACCCATCAAAATGCTACACTAAATCACCAGTGCTTCACTCTCTCTTTTCACATGTGTAAACACTCCTTACTTTACGGAACACCATCCAATCATTGCCTTAGTATAGGCCTATGAATACAGTAGATATACTCTATATGTAGGTATGGACCCTTTCAATCTGGCTCTAGAGGATTTCCGGTTGAAATGTTCAGAACCAATGCAGATATAATACTTTGAAAGGAATGTTCTACAACTCGTCGACTTTATGTACAGTAAAACTTGTCTTTTTTACTATATTTTTGTGTCTATGAATACATACATAACCACTCCACCCCCCCCCCCACACACACACACACACAGACACACACACACGCATATACACACGCACACACACACACACTTTTCTTTAGAAAAAGCAAAGTCATTTGATAGTAGTCAGTCATTTCCATAGGCAAAATCATTTTTTTCAGAACTCCATGTTCATCTGGTGGTCATTGTACTGTATTTTGCTTTGCTTTGTTCTTGTTGGCTGTAAAATACTGTATTCGCAACAGCAAATTATTTGGGGAAAAATCACTATTTTTTGTTTCAATATTGCTTGCGTTTTTACGGTGTATTTCAACTTCTCTCTGTAGATACCTTAACTTTCACTATTGTATGGAAATACATAAAGTCTATGAAAGACGAAAGAGCGTTAGTTTTTGAGCAACAGTGTGTACATGATGTATCCAAAAGGTCATATTATGACAAAAGTGTTTGTAATGTGAGGTGAATGTTTGATTTAAAGATGTGTTTATGACATTTTAAAAGTTGTGTGTCATTTTGCTGGAGATTTGAGGCATTTTGCATTTTGAGTGAGCGATTGTTGGTTTTGTGTGTGGAGTTTTGAAAAACAGACACAGAGTTTTGAAAACTTGTGTAAACAGTTGTAAAAAACTGTAACACTACAACTTTTTGTTGCTGTTGCATTCAGATGTTCCAGTGTAACAGAGGTCGTTTCGTCAGCCGCTCACGGCCCTTGAACCCGCCACCTCAACACACACCGGCATGGGAGTCGAGCGCTCTAACCACTGAGCTAAAGCCCCAAGCTTCCAACTCAGCGGTTAGAGCCGTTCTTAAGGTTAGGGGTGTGAGGATTTACACGCGCAACTAGCATCACCAGCTAGCATACACCAGCCCCAGGTCGGTTACCAGTTGATCCAATATTAGTTGTGCAGAAATATAGCCCATCTTATACACACCAATTGAATTGAAATATAAATTGTATAGATTTGTATTTTTTGTAATTATTCCACATTTAGTGTAGTCATATCAGAACCTGAAGTAGCCTACAATCCAAATGCAAGCATGAAACTTCAGAGTATTACCTTTCATTTGAGGCCAAGATTATACTTATAAGGGGTTCATATGCAGTAAGCATTTGATTGCCAGTATGCATTTTGGATAACCCAAAGTCCTATGGGGAGTTTTCATGGGGCATTTTACAAAATGCACAAGTATACCTTGGCAAATAATGGTCTAAAGTACTCATGTTGTCATTCTATATTGATCTACTTTTGCACACAGCATGACAAGACCTAATGCTAGGACTCAAGTCATATCAAGTCAAGACCTAGAGGACTGAAATGTGGTCAGTTCAAAGGTGCTTGTTATCCGGTAGAAAAAGAAAAGAATAATCTAGCCTTTGTAACTTTGTGTCAGTACATCACACAGTTATTCTAATTGTTTTCCAACAGTGCCTCAGCTTTCCAAAAGAGAGCAGGCATTTGATTATTGGCTAAAGTATATAGGAGCAATGCCCTCCTAAGTCAAAATGGGGCAAAAGTATAATTTTTAATTGCTCAGATTTGCAAAAGAAAAGATTGGACACATGGCACTAACAATTCAATAATGGGCCTTTTCACCACCTCTGAGCATCCACTAACCTGGACCTTTTAGGGGGCTTTCCTCTCAGGGTGAATGAGATTATGCTTAATTGCTTTTTACGACATTTTTGAATACAGATGCAATGATTAATGCATCCATGGCCAGGATATAATTATATAATATGACACGATTTTAAAAGTGACCTATAACAATAGGCTATGCAATAAGCTATACTATTCAAACGAACACTTAAATTGTTCTTAAACAACGAGTAGGAAAACTATAGTAACTAATGAGAGATTGAAATGAATGAAGTTATTACCTGATTATCCTGTTCTCTTCCATCTCCAGACAGCAACGTTGTGTGACACGTTTGTAAAATATAGCCCTTAGAAATTTCTGTGCGGGCAAGTTAATAATGTCTCGGAGTGAGAAATGCCATGTGTGGCGTGTGAGCGTGTGAAGTCATTGAAATGCGAGACTTGAGAGGTCTGTTGTTACAGTTTTTAATCAATGCAACTAACATTATGTACAGCGACGCAATAGAAACCGTAGCCTATGCAATTTATTATCCCATCTGTTATGACATGTACAACAATGTTTTTCACAATTTGCGACGGAAGGTTTTGACTGAGCGTGTTAACATAAAATAATAATAATATTGTCATCATCGCGAACTGTTTAGTAAGGGGGTCAATCGTGTTTGACGCACAGCCTTGTAGCCTATTTTGCTTAGGCCTCACTTTTAGACAGTAGGTTGTGAGTGTATGTTGACAAAAATAACCATGCAATTAAAATAGTCAACTTAAAACTTTGCTATAAAATATTATTAATTTATAGCACAAAACCATAACCAGTAGGCCTACCAGAACCTCGCATATTAGCGTCATTTGTGTGCGTCTATTTGGCAAGGCCACTAGCTGTCATGGATGCGTTGCTAAAGGAAGGCAGGTGTCAAAAGTTAAAAATAAATGGAGATGGGCGGCTGTTGGAAATGGGGGAGAACTAACAAGCCATGGTGTAAAGAAATTAAAGTGCCAGGGGTTTGCTTTTGCGCGGTTTGCTACAAGAAAATTGTTTATGGATGCAATAGGAAAACGTTTTAGTACGCCACCAAGACCGCCAGAAGGTTAACGTTCGTGCACTTCAGGACATCTTCCCCACCTGGTGCAACTAGCCACCACGACAGCTACGTTTATCTATGACTGACCGTTTTTACGTTTAGAAAGTAGGCTACGCATGTTCTTTCATAGCGCAACACGACCTGTCCCTCACCATATCGCAACCTCTTGTCAACCTTATACAATCTGTTGCTGAAGACAAAAGCGCCCTCTCCAGATTGTCGTTATCAAATGTACAGACCGCCTGCATGAGCACACACAGTATTGCTGCTCATTGGAAAACTGAGTGGCCTACTGGTAAGCACTTCGGACCTGTAACCGGAGGGTTGCCGGTTCGAACCCCGACCAGTAGGCACGGCTGAAGTGCCCTTGAGCAAGGCACCTAACCCCTCACTGCTCCCCGAGCGCCGCTGTTGATGCAGGCAGCTCACTGCGCTGGGATTAGTGTGTGCTTCACCTCACTGTGTGTGTGTCACTAATTCACGGATTGGGATAAATGCAGAGACCAAGTTTCCCTCACGGGATATATATATATATATACTTATACTATACTTAAACTCAAAATTACCATGTTTTCATTAAATGCGGTCGAGGCAACAAATGGAAATATGAACAATATCTAGAATGTTCTGATTTGTTACTTTGATGAGGAAATTGGAAGTCTTGCAAACTTGATTTAATAGATTTGACTTGTATTGAATTGCATATTAAATAAGTTAAAGCCTTTCTACAATATTGCTGCAGTAGAAAAGAACAGCAATGGCTAATCAGCAATGGTCAGGGATGGTACTAAAATATATTTTTGTTTATCAGGAAAACTCAATCTCAATCAAGAACACTCTCAATTCGCCTTATTCACATGGCGGCCATTGGCTGCTAAAACGAGGCTACAGGGTACACAAACCATAGGATTGTTATGTTCTATGCATTCACCTGTAGGTGGCATTAATTATATAGTAAGTGTCCCCTGTAGCCTCGTTTTGGTTTAAACAATGGCGCCCGTGGTGAATAAGGCTTAATACTCCCTTTACTTTGCTGTTTGCATCTTTTTGTACATTAAAAACCAATAGGTCGCGACCACAAAAGGGGTGCTATCTCTATAGGTAGATATGAACAACACACATCATGTCCTCTCAACACTCTGCATAACCCCACTTCCAAACATGAACTTTCTGAATCCCATCGTAAATAAACATCCTTTAAATCACACACACATAAAGAAGCCCCCCCCTGTCCTCTACACACAGAGCCCTCTCGACTCATGTCTCTTCTTAGCCTGGCATAACCCCTCTAGCAACACACAAACTCAAAATTCCCTTACACACACACACACACACAGAGAGAGAGAGAGACTCCCTCCTCTTTTGCCCTGACCTCACAGCACTCTTGGCTCTCTGCACCCCCCCTGTAGCTGCTACCCTTCTCGCCCATGCAGATGCTAATTATGCATATGACCGGAAGAACAGTATCACACTAGAGGAAAGACAAAAAGAGTGAAAGAGGGAGAGGACGGGAGAGAGGGAGAGAGAGAGACAGGGAGAGAGAGCGAGAGCAGTCAAATGTGGCAAAAGAGCCAGTGAGAGGAAACAGCCTATAGTGTTTTTGAGTCTGTGTGCATGTGTGTGATCACATGTGTGTGTCGTTCTTGCATTCATATGTTTGTGTGTGGTCGTGTCGTGTGTGTGTGTTTTTGCATGTCTAGCTTCCTATCTTCCCACGTGTGTCTGTGTGTGTGTGTGTTCATTAGCGTAGCGGTCAGTGCAGAGGAAGCAACAAACCAAAGAGATCTGTGATTCCGCCATGCGGAGACGTGAGTTGAAGAGACGCCTAATGCCAAACGGACATGCTGTCAGACTCAGCAGCCTGTCTAGTTTGAGCAGATCCAACGTGGCCTGAGCCTCCTGCTATTTCTGTAGGCTTGCCCCCTCTCTGACAGCGGACCCTTCAGGCACTTTATCATGGGGAGGGCGAGAGTGCAAGCAAGTGATGCAATGGTTACGTAACATAGACAGAACATGCAAACATAATTCAGTTGTTGATTTACTGAGACATCCTATGTGTTTATTTTTATCTGGGTGTGAAAGCGCAAACACCATGCAGAGTCCATGCAGTGTGGGGATGACTGAAGACTGCACTTGGGGGTCTTATTAGTGTGTGTGTGGATGTTGAACTTGGTGATCTATAGGATAAAATCTGTGTTTGGATTGGAACACCCATTCACTAGTCCACTACTATCAGCATTACAGTTGCGTTATTCACTATATAGAGCACTAGTGAAGTGAATAAGTATATTGTAGAGAGAGAGAGAGAATCCTCTCCTAGGCATGGGAGGCTAATGGGGTAATAATGACCTCTGGATGGGACAACGTGCAACATCAAGTGACCATCTGGGATTTGAACCAGCAACCTTCTGAGTACCAGTCGAACCCTATAGACAACTGTGACTGTCATGAAAACATCCCTCACATCCCTCAAACTTTGGCCACCAGAAACCAAACACACACAAAATAACAGCTGTCATCACCCACACACTGATTTGCTTTGTAGTGCAGCGCCATGGACCTTTTGTAGTTGCTGTAACTAATTGTTTTGCTGGTGGAAAATGATGCAGTAGCATGATGAATATTTGAACAGCTGGGAAGATTGCGGTTGTAATTTATTTATGCACAATAGAAAGAGTTGGCCCCGGTCAGCCAAATTAAATCAATAGTGGCATTGTCTGGCTTTAATGTGGAGTATCAGGAGCCAGTGAATTTCATGGACAAGTTAAAAATGCATGAGTGGACTGTCCAACGAGAGGAACACACCCTAGAATGCATCACACTAATTACAGCTAGTATGACCGAGATGAGTGTGGCATGAAAGAACATCCCAGTGCAGCGCAAAGCTTTTCGTAACCCTTCTAACAACCTAATACACCTAACACGCACTACGAGCTATATCTACTGTTAAGGTAATGTTTCATGATTCTTTGGGCCGCTGTTCTTGAAGTTGCATGGCTGATTCTCTAGTTAGCGACTCGCTACGTCTAAGTATAAGTATATATACTTTTTTTGTCTCTGCATTTATCCCAATCCGTGAATTAGTGAAACACACTCAGCACAGAGTGAACACACAGTGAAGTGAAGCACACACTAATCCTGGCGCAGTGAGCTGCCTGCAACAACAGCGGCGCTCGGGGAGTAGTGAGGGGTTAGGTGCCTTGCTCAAGGGCATTTTAGCTGTGCCTACTGGTCAGGGTTCGAACCGGCAACCCTCTGGTTACAAGTCCGAAGCACTAACCAGTAGGCCATGGCTGCCCATGCTATGTCTATGCTCTATGGCTACATGTACCTTTAATTTCTACAGTTAAGCACATAGTTATTCATACACATTCCAAGATTGTGTTTAATACAAACATATAGATAGATAGTTCATTTATATTTCTAGTGCAATGTATAATTTTTCTCTCATGCTTAAGCCATTTACAGACAATTTTTTTATGGATATGGGGGGCTTGGGGCTTGACCGTAGATCAATGGGAACACAGTTCTTTCCCACATAGTGACAGGTTGTGTTAGCATCCAACACCTACAGCTGCCTCGGTCTCATTTAGTGAAACATATTCAGTATAAATCTAATATACTGTCAATGGAGAAGACAGCCATGGGGAGATGTAGATAGGTGGGAACCCTTCCAGAAGTTATGATGATTTCCAACCCTCTCCAAAGGGAGGAGGAGACTGAACGCCTATTGAAGGAGGTTCTATCCACCGAATGCCTGGAGAATAGGATCTCTCATCACCACAAAGTGCCAAATTCAACACTGGTCCAGTGAGACTATATCTGGGGTGACCTTGCAGGGCCGGGCAAATGTGGTATGATGGGAGACCGCCTGTGGGTGAGGGGCTTCTTCCGTGTGGGTGGGGAAGATTAGATGAGTTGGAAATGTCTCCGCCTTCTGTAGATGAGGCTCACTAAGTGTAGATGGTTTTGATTAAACCTGATAGAGATGGGCTTCAGAGAGAAGCCCTGTGGGCGTAGCTTTGTAATTTGTGGATTTGGCTAAAATTGAAGTCGGCTGTGTTTGAAGTGCATTCTGAAGGGCAGTTTAAAGTGGACATCAAGAGACACTATTCTGCTCCAATTCTTTCTCTTTCCCAGCTCGTATAACTCCTGCTTATACGGCCCTATCCTCGTTTAACTCCAGCTCATGTCCCTATCCTCGTTTAACTCCAGTTCATACGGCCCTATCCTTGTTTAACTTCGGCTCATACGGCCCTATCCTCGTTTAACTTCGGCTCATACGGCCCTATCCTCATATAACTCCGGCTCATACGGCCCTATCCTCGTATAACTCTAGTGTTATCATATGGCCCAATCCTCGTTTTTACTGTGTCACTGTGGTGATGCTGTAAGGTACAGTGAGTGTACCAGGAGTGTCAGGGTAGCTAATTAGATTAGATCCATAATGTTCTTACACACACTGATCCCACTATTGCACTACTGCATAACACTCTATTTCCCCTCAAGCTATAACTGTGTACTTTGCATTTCTATAACTATAACTGTAGACTTTGCATTTCTGCAACATCCCCTCATTGCACTTTTCCCTGACCCCCCCAGCATTATCATCCTATATACCTCATATTTATTGCCCATAGCACTTTATTGTGTATAGCACTTTATTCTGGGCTTTTGGGGTCATCTATGGGTAAATACCAAGTAATGGGGAATCTATGGTAAACTATCACTGTGGAAGACATCATGTCTCACCCCCGTCCCTAAGAAGCCACACCCCAGTGAGCTTAATGACTTCAGGCCTGTCGCTCTAACATCACATGTGATGAAGACACTGGAGCGACTGGTCCTAGGTATGCTCAGACCCCAGGTACGCCATGCACTAGACCCGTTACAGTTTGCATACCAGGAGAAAGTGGGCGTGGACGATGCCATCACTTATCTTCTACACAGGACTCATTCCCACCTGGACAAGGGGAATAGTGCTGTGAGAATCATGTTCTTTGATTTCTCAAGTGCTTTTAACACCATCCAACCCCCTCAGACTGGGAGACAAGCTTTGCAGATGGGTGTGGACGCCACCTGGTAACCTGGATTACAGACTACCTGACGGCGACCACAGTTCGGCGAACTGAAGAAATGTCTCTCTGACACTGTGATCAGCAGCACCGGAGCGCCACAGGGGAACTGTGCTCTCTCCAGTCCTGTTCACCCTGTACACATCTGACTTCTGCTACAACACCGAGTCATGCCACATGCAGAAGTTTTCTGACGATACTGCAATTGTGGGGTGTATCAGGGACGAGCAAGATGAGGAGTACAGGAGCCTGGTGGAAGACTTTGTGCACTGGTGCAAACTCAATCTAGCCTAGAAATCTAGACGCCACTAGCAGGGCTAGTCTAGCAACTCTCCGCTGGCTTGTGAGCTCCAGAAATCAAACTCAATCAGGCCAATGAAATCGTGTATAGAGTCGCTAGGTGGCTTAACATAATGATTGATGGCAGAGTTGCAAACGGTTTGGCTTGAATTCCCTGCTACTTGAAAACAAATAAGATGGATGTTGCTGTTGGCGAACAGTGTGACACGAAGTTAAGCTTTTTATTAAGTTGGCAAACGCTTGAACTAGCCAACTAGCTCGGGCTTGGTGGGAACGATGGGACTCATAGGCCGCTGTCCTATTGCGTGCAGAGGGAATTTGAAAGACAACTGATTATCCCCCCTCGACTGAGCACTGCGAGCGGTGAGTGCCCAGACCCTACATTTTAATGTGGGTCTGGCTCGCCAGGCTAAACTCAATCACCTTCAACTCAACACTTCAAAGACCAAGGAGATGGTGGTGGATTTCCAGGTCTAAGCCCGCTCTGCTACCAGTCTCCATTGATGGGGTCAATGTGAAGGTGGTAAGCACCTACAAGTATCTGGGTCTCCACCTGGACAATAAACTGGACTGGTCAGCCAACACTGATGCACTCTACAAGAAAGGGCAGAGCAGGCTGTACTTCTTGAGGAGGCTATGGGTCCTTCAATGTGTGCAGCAAGCTCCTCAGGATGTTCTACCAGTCTGTTGTGGCCAGCCCCCTTCTATGCCGTGGTATGCTGGGGAGGAAGCACAAAGAAGAAGGATGCTGGGCTGACTTGACAGGCTGGTAAGGAAGGCTGGCTCTGTAGTGGGAGCTGAACTGGAGTGCATCACTTCAATATCTGACAAAAAGGACCCTGAACAAACTGATCAACATCTTGGACAATGAATGCCATCCACTCTACAGCACTATTAAAAAGCAAAAAGAGCTTGATCAGCTGGAGACTTCGCTCACTGCCATGCACAACTGAAAGGCTGAGGGAAGTCATTTTGTCCCCAGGGCCATTGAACTGTTCAATGCTTCACTAAAGGGAAGAGGAGAGATAGACTTCTCTGCATAGTCTGTCTGCCTCTCCACCTTCTCCATGTTTGAGTACTGACTGCCCACTACTGTTTTACTGCTGTTTTACTAATGTCCACAGCCTAATGTTTTACTACTGTTTTTTTCCTGCTCACTGTTTTTCATGCTATATTAGCACACATGATCAATGGCTTCTGCTACAATACCGAATGGCTGTAACCCTATTAACCTGTTCTTGCACTGACATAGTTTTTTATAGTTTTTTATATTACCTTGTCTACATTATACTTTACTCTCCTATTTGTCCATTGTATTTATGCTGGTCTCTAGACCTTATTATTGCACTGTTGGACTAATGTTGGACTACTTTTTGCACCTTCACCATGACACTCACTCTCTTGACTATTTGCACCTTACCATGCACACATAACTAAAGGACTACTGTTGGACTACGTTTTGCACCTTCACCATGACACTCACTCTCTTGAGCACCTTACCATACACACAGAACTACAGGACTACTGTTGGACTACTTTTGCACCTTCACCATGACACTCACTCTCTTGAGCACCTCACCATGCTCTGCATCTGTAGCAATGACTGCAATAAACTTGATACTTTATACTAGGGATGTAACGGTATGAAAATTTAACCTCACGGTTATAGTGACCAAAATGATCACGGTTTTCGGTATTATCATGGTATTTCTAAAAGTGTGTTCAGTATGTTCAGAAAGCACTGATAGGCCTACACAAGCTGAAATAGTTTCTAGTGGCTTAACTTACCCTACCATAACTTGGAGTTTGCTATTTCTGTTATTTGGATGCAATGAGTGAGACCAAAGTAAGCGTTCAAAAAAAAACTTTAGGCTACTGTATTCTCCTGCTAACGTGAGTGGAATGGATTTAATGTGGACGTGAACATAAAAAGACGCAGAGTGGCTACATGATACAGTGCACATTTTGGGTGAAAACGTTCTGCCTTTTAAAATCAGGTGTAGCCTAATCCAATCAGAAGTTAAAACCATCAATTAGACAACAGAATCAGTAGGGTACCAGTTTTGTTCCATTGTACCAGGCCTACTGTATGTCAAAAGCAGGCTCGGATGAAGCTGGGAAGGATTAAACACACGGTTTCCACACTGCGGTAATCAACAGTGATAATCATGATGTTTGAAATGAAAATGGTAATTATTATCGTCAACATTTTTATTGCGGTTTACCATTATACCGGTAATTGTTACATCCCTACTTTATACAGTGAAGTCACGTCTGGTGTGGTGACATTGATCTCACCAACAGAATAGACTGTTTAAACATAGTATATCATTCAACATAACACTGTTAAACTCACTTCATTTAAGACCGCTTAATCCCATTCTAAAGTGTGGTTTAGAGTTCACATCAAGATGCCCCTCTCTGCTCGTATTCAGCTAATATCACTACTCCCTCCCTCCTATCCACATGAGGTTATTCTCTAATATAAAGTAAACTACAGTACAGGGATTAATCTATTATTTCCATTATTATAGTATTAACTAGATGTACCGCAGAGCGGTACAAAATATAACCGCCGCCCAGTCCAGCACATATTTTCCACAAAAAGAAATCACGCTGAAAGGCCTATATGATTCTAACTGTCTCACTAAATTGCATTATCCACACTCAATTCTCACTGGTATCTGCTAGACAACAAGTACCAAAACATGTTCATAGATTTCACATGTAAAATTCATTTTATACAACCCCACCTCCATCTTGCCTGTTTATAATTCTGAGAAATTCTTGATTGTTTGTGTTATGTTTATGTTATATGTGTGTGTGTGTGTGTGTGTGTGTGTGTGTGTGTGTCGTGTGTGTGTGTGTTTGTTCCTGTGACATTTGTTGTGACATGTATGTGAATGTGTGTGTTTGTATCTGTTTGTGCACATGTTTGTGCACATGAAATGGGTTAACATGACCCCTGGAGGCAAACATACGGGAAAAAAATGGTCATCCTAGGCCCTACAGTTCTCAAGATATTCACAGAGAACTGTGTCTGCCCCTACCTTTTCGGGGGTCCAGTCCAGCCAGGGGGCTACAGATCAAAACGAAAATAGACGGTTCCATGCTATCCATGTGGGGGTACATGCCCACCAAGTTTCGTGTACGGTCTTTCAGTGTCCCGGAATCCTTGTTGGTGTATGTCACTAAATGTACACATAAATTATTTTATTGTAAGGCCCCCATGAACGAAAAGTACACAAAACTGGCATGCATTCGGAGGGTGTCATAATGATCCTACACTTTTAATTTTGTGCAGTTTTGACCTTGTCAGCCAGAGATATTGTGATGAAAACACCAATTTTTTTGCTTTTTTCATTTTTAACTAGGTGGCGCTATACATGAAATAAGTGGTAATGGGATGGGTTGACATGCCCCTTAAGACCAACATACATAAAAAAGATGGACCTCCTAGGCCCTACGGTTCTCGAGATATTCACAGAAAACTGTCTCCGCCACCTACAGGCCAGTTGGTGTATAGTAACATAAATTAATTTATTGTGTGGCCCCCATGAACGGAATTCCACAAAACTTGGCGTGCATACAGAGGGTGTCATAATGATCATACACTTCCAATTTCGTGCAGTTTTGACTATGTTAGGTCACAGATACCTTCAATTACAACACCTCATTTTTACTTTTTGTGTTTAACTAGGTGGCGCTATACATGAAATGAGTGGTTATGGAATGGGTTGACATGGCCCCTTGAGATCAACATACAAAAAAATGGTCCTCCTAAACCCCACGGTTTTCGAGATATTCACAGAAAACTGTCTGCCCTACCCTCCCTTTCGGGGTCCAGTCAAAGCGGGGGTTACAGATCAAAACGAAAAAACGATGGTTCCATGCTATCCATGTGGGGTTACATGCCCACCAAGTTTTAGTAATACCTCGGTCTTTCAGTGTCCTGGGACTCATTGACGGAAATTTGGGCATGCTAAAAAAAAAAAAAAAAAAAAAAAATTGACTAAACCTATATGATCAGCTGCTTGGTGCCGGGCGGTCATAATAATTCAAGCCTAAAGTCAAATATTGTGTTGAGACCATAGACTGTATGTTCTATATGCAGTCTATGGTTGAGACTAACTATCTGAATTGCTGCAATTGTAGCAATTCTGTCATTGAGCTCACCAATATCACATCACACAATGTTAAATAGAAGCAGTTAAATTCACTGGAGTCATATTTAATCAACTACAGAATTTTTTGACAGTGGTGCTTCCATCATGCCTACTCTGCTCCCATCCGTGGATTAGGACGTTCATTCACACCGTGCAGAAATGGCTCTTTCTCACACATCATTAAAGTGTCAGGTTTATCTGAGTGTGAAGTTTATGCAAGCCACTTAACTGTGGGTACAGTAGAAGGATTTTCTGTGGTGGTGGGTTTGTCTTATTGAAAGGATGGCTTTCCTGACCACCACTAGCCAAACTACACATATACTAAGCTTTGCATTAATAGGAAAAAGGCGGTCAGACATTATCGGAATGTCCAATTGTATGGTGCCTTTTCATTCTAAATCTCTATGACCGTCCGACTCATACTTTCCCTCAGCCCGACATGCAGGTATGTTACCAATGAATCACAAATACTGTAGACGTTGTGTGCAGATAATTAGTGAATTCAAATGTCTGAAACATTCAACAAATATCATTGAAATTATTATAGCAGGAGAAAAAATAGTCTGTTAGTGTTAGCCCAAAATGCATTATGTAAGACAAGTGGTCGGTGCACATGTAGGTGGACTACTTTTTTCTCAGTGCCGAAATCCTGTCTGTCCCCGTGAGAGCACTCTCCGCGAGACATCTGATGATGCTCTTGTCTTCTGAGGAGGCTCCAGCTGTGCTCCCTGAGGTTTCTCACACAGGGGCCTAGCTAAAATCCTCTATAATTCCTATGGGGATTAGATGTGGCTCTGAGTTTCTCCATGTTAAAGGTAAGCTTTGTTTGGCTGGGAGGACAACAATATTATCAAACACAGTTTTTAGAAAGTTTCTAGGAGATGTGTAATAATCTAGAGACTTGGGGTAATGTGTAAAAAGAAAAATCCCACTTGACAGTATATCTAATTTACCTGAATACCTGAGTGACAGACACCGATGATGGTCTAGGGACAAAACATGCCTGTTTGACATGTCTTTTTTTAAGTTGGAAGATATGTTGTTGAATGCAATTTTCATAAGACTTTAAGACTCTGTCATTCAATCTGCACATCACATAAACCTGTATTTAGCTGCAAAAAGAACAAATGATAACACTTACAAACTGTACTATTTTATGAACTGTACAATCTCAAATGATGACACTTACAAACTGTACTATTTTATGAAAAAGACATGCTCATTTTGAATTTGCCAGCAACATCTCTCAAAAATGTTGGGACAGGGCCAACAAAAGTCTGGCAAAGTTGTGTAATGCTAAAGAAAACATCCAACAAGGTTAACTGGCTCGATTATTGGGTAAAGAGAGCATCCCAGATTGGCAGATTCAGAGGTAAAGATGTGGAGCTGTGTGGTCAAATAACGCAGCAATGTAAGACTAATGCTCCTCAATGTAATATTCAGAGAATCCAGAAAGATCTTTGTACACAAGGGACATAAACAATGTTGGATGGTTATGATGATTTTCGGGGCCTCAGATGGCACTGCATTAACAAAACTGGCCTGTTTCTATAATGAAAGTCATTGCATGGATTCAGGAAAGCTTCCGATAATAGTCTATGAATACAGTTTGATGCTCAATTCACAAATGCTGGTTAGAACTCTACCATGTAAAGAAGCAATAGTTAGACATTATCAAGAAATACCTTCATCTTATCTGGGCCTGAGCTGATTTAAGATGGGCCGAGGGAAATGGAAACTGTTCTGTGGTTAGACCAGTCGAAAAGTTGGAAATCATGGACTTCGCATCCTCCTGCTGAAGAGGAGAGGCACCATCCAACTTGTTATTAATGCACAGTTAAAAAAACAACATCTACAGGGACGGACTGGCCATCTGGCATACCGAATATACAATATAGAATATACAATTTAATTAGATTGGCCAACGATCGGCTCAAAGCAAGGACAGTCAGTGGCCCATTGCTTACTTTTCATACTGACACTTTATTGATCCAATAACATCTTTTGTCAGGCTCCACCCCTCCCATTTTGGCTTAGAGCCAAGATTTTTGAGCGCATCAAAATTGTTACTTGAAGTAGCCCTATACGTTGAAGTTGCGGCGGGTAAAGGCTGTTCGTGCCAGTTGTGCAAAAAATAACACCAATGTAGAAGCTTCAAAAGTATCCAATATTGCAAGCAGCCCATGTCAGCAACAGATTGGGCAATGAAAAAACAAGGTAGGGCTAACCACAACCACTCAAGCAGCAATACAAATATATTTCCAAGCAGCATTGGTGTTTATCAGAATAATCATTAGCTTTAATCGTTACTGGCTGCTTGAGTGGTTGTTGTTATCTCTACCTTTTTTTTTTTTTTTATTAATGCCAATTTATTCATTTCTAGCTCTAAAAAAAATGACGATTTTAGAAACCTATGTGGCTGCTATGAAAGCTTTTTCATTTCAAAGTAATTTCAATGTAGGCATTTATTATACAGTACGTCATGGAAATTCTTTTGGGAAATGTCCTTATATTTATTTTTGTTATGTTTAAGTTGTCCTGTGTATATTGGTAAGATATGTTATAGATTACAGTTAGGCCTAAAAAGACAAGAGAGAGATAATATAATTAAGAAAATAAAAATAATAATAAAAAATAAAAAATCAAGTAAAAATAAAATAGTAATAATTTAAAAACATGAGCAAGGAGTTTCAATATGCGTCATTATAGCTGATTTGAAATTATTTTTGGAAAGATGTGATATACCTGTTCAGAGAGGAAAATTCAAGATGGAAGTGCATTCCAGTCTGCGGTGCTCAAAGTTCTCAATTTAAAAAATGTCAGGTCCCTCGAAGTTCCTTATTGAGCCCTCGTGGGGTAAAACTGTGAATTAGTGGCTAGCCCGATGTGTGCGGGTAGCATCTGTAACTGGGAACTAAAGATGGGAATTAATAGTTCTTTCAGGTATAATACACTTTTGGGCAATAAGGTAAATACATTTAAAAACAAAAGTTAACCAGTGGAGCTGCCTCCTGTTTTTGAGACTTGGCCAGTTCAAGGCCTCAAACATTGTACAGTGGTGGGTTCTGTAGGGGCACCGGAGCACAAACCTACAGAGACTGCCATAGATAACATCACCATAGTCCAGTATCGGGAATAATAATTGCATCACAATTCTTTTCCTAACATCTTGTGAAAAACAATCAATGCAACGATAAAGAGATTTCAGGGAGCCAAGTATTTTTTTAGTTCTATTATTAATATGAGATTTAAAGGATAGCCGTGAATCAAGCCAAATGCCTAGATATTTAAATTCCTCAGTTTGTTCGAGTACTGTTCCATCATTCAGGGTAATTGACCAGTTACTTGACATCATTGAGTCAGGTCGGGTGGAAAACAACATATTGTATGTTTTTTTCTTATTTAAGAGAAGCTTATTTGATGAGAACCATGACTGAATCCGGGAAAAATTAAATTGCAAAGTATCTTGTATTTGTGAGACATCGGCTCCAGACGCATACAGAACTGTATCATCAGCGTATAAGTGGATAAGACAATCAGAACAGACTTGCGGGAGATCATTAATGAATATTGAGAACAACAGAGGGCCCAGTGATGAGCCTTGTGGAACACCCTTATCAATAATCTTATACTCTGATTGACTTCCCTGAAAGGAGACACATTGAGTTCTATGGTGAAAAAATGAATTAAAGAAAAGTAAAGCATTAGTAGAAAGCCCTATAGTGTATAGTTTGTCTGCAGAAGGTATGGGTTGACCATATCAAAGGCTTTTGATAAGTCAATAAATATGGCACCTGTGGGCATGTTATTATCAGCTGCTGACAGGATGTCATTTGTAAATTTTAGGAGGGCAGTAGTAGTTGAGTGGCCTGGTCAAAAACCTGATTGGTGTTGAGATAAAATGTTGTTTTCTGTATAGATGTGATGATAATTGATTAAATATAAGTTTTTCAAATATTTTTTGCTATATGCTATTCAGTAAGGGATAATGGATTCATTATTGGTCTGTTCACAGAAGTTAATGCACGGTCGGGTTGTAAACGGCCCCGACGCTGCCGGAGGGCCGTTAAACCTCGTAGTGCATTAACTTCGTGAATAGACCACCGGGAGTCCATTATCCCGCTTTTATTCCACTGTTGCCACTTGCGTTGTGTTCATTTCCTGTTACAATTTAAACGTTTTAATCGCTAAAAACTGTCTTGTTTGTAGAACTAATTTCTTCCGACACATATCAACTAATTTCTCAAATCACAAGACAAACTGCCGTTACTAGTTCTAAAATGGATGGTTTCACGGCCAAAGGCCAGTCGTTAGTTCTATCTCTCCTGCTGTCAAGCGGGCGTATCCCAAGATTCTGATGAACTTTAGCTTTGAAACATCGCTTTTACTTAGCCTGCTGTTATCCATCTAGCTAAAAGCCACCTCCGTCATATGCTACAATGTTGCAATGTTCTGAACGTCCGCATTTTACAGCTCGGATGCAACGTGACAGTTCATTTAAACTTCACAACGAGTTCGGCGAATTAATATACAAGTGTGATACGGCCAAAAAATTGGATCTACTTCATAGGTGTGCAGATAACATACGGTTAATGGTCGTTCTAAATTACGTAGGACAATGGGAAATTCAACCAAGCAGTGGAATAATAATCGATATTGGTCTATAGTTATTAACATCAGAGGTGTCCCCTCCTTATGAAGAGGAGATACCCTCGCACTTTTCCAGGATGACGGTGTTTCACAGGTTGTGAGGGACAGGTTGAACAAATCTGCCAAAGGAAACGACAAAACGTGAGAGGCAAGTTTAAACATTTTTATATCTAGACCATCTGGACCTGCACTACATTCAGAACTAAGATTGTTAATGACCTGCTGTACATCAGTTGGAGAAATAGATTTAAAACAAAAGGAGGTACTCCTATTCTGAGTAGGGAATGGACCGGAGTGAGTGAAACTAGATTCAGAGCAGCCAATAGTGGAAAAGTGTTGACTAAAGATTTCAGCTATTATTGAAGGATCACGCACCGGCTCATTGTTGAGGTTAACATGAGTTGTTGTAGGACTTTTTGTTAATTTGACATTATTCTTTAAATTGCAGCAGAGCTTCTTGCACAGTTGTTTGTATTTGTATGTAAATATGAAGATTATGTGCTCCCTGGCTACCTACAGTATGATCAGTGAGTCAGACAGCTAGTAGCCTACACTTTTTCAGCTAGTAGTCTACTTTCAGTGCTCCATGGCACTTAGTTCAAAAGGTATGCATACAATGCCTATAAAATAACTCTGGAGAATATAGGGAGGGAGAAGAGAAGCTGGGTTTGTTTTTCTAAGAGAGAGAGATAGAGATTTGTTTTCCATTATGTTGTGTCTCTGTGAAATCAAATGAGATCTCAAATGTGTGCAATTTAAACTGTATGATGTAGTTTATGTGCAGCATTTGTTATTAGCCAATTATAGTGATCACATACAAGAATAAGTGAAAAAGGAATGTTTATTCTCTTAAATTTCTTTGGGGCTAACAAACAGTGCCGTTGATGTGAAAAGATTAGTTTGAGAAGACAAACTTTAAAAAGGTGAAGTGAATATGACCCAAAGGGGATTCTTTTTGGTGTACCTCTGCTTTTCCTAGCCTTTTAGAGTCACATTTGGAAATGTGATCACATATAAGAATAAGCGAAAAAAGGAAGGTTTATTATCTTATATTTCCTTAGGGCTAACAAACAGTGCCGGTGCATGCTTTGATGCCTTAATTCAGTTGGTAATTATTTTTACGTTTCATTAACCCTGCATTTCATGTTTGCGGGTTACGCAACTGGCATGCTTGGGTTTTTTGATCACATGGGGAATACAAAGACAGTGTATTTTACTGTAAAGGCAGCTTGGTAGTTGTGGTGATGTACAGTAGATATTTGGGGAGTTTGATATAACAGGTGCTGGCCTTTAAGGTGGCACTTACCTGGTTTCTGTTACTGTTGTCTGCCTTATTCACACAGTGCAGCTATGCAATTAGTGTTGACACTTCCATCTTATATCATCGTTGTTGTAATGTTTTTTTTTCTACAGTCATACAGTTCTCACCAAATTAACAGAAATGTCTATTCAGATTTCCTTGAGTAAAATATATTTGATCAGATAACATTTATCTGAAAAATAAAAACCCATCTTGTATTATTTACAAGCACTAAAGGACTGCTGGTTTGCCCCCACATCATATGACATGAATGAATGAATGACATGAAGGAAAAGGAACATGAATGACATAAAGGAAAAGGAGGAGGGTGTGCTTTTCTCATTTCACCACAAGGTGGCAGCAGTCGCCTTTGCTGCCCATACACACTGCAGCAGTGTCACCTGACCTACATCTTTACGAACACTTGCAAGTAAACAAAAGCGATGGAAAATTAAGCAGGAGTGGCACACCTTTTAACGTCCACTCTGCTCTGCCGCTGACATGGCTTCAGCTCAGAGAGAGACCACATGCGTCCAGGGCGTCTGAAGATGCCCAGTACGAGTTTTCCCACAACTGCTGCAGAAGAGATCGGTGGGTAGGAATCAGGGAGGGAGAGAAAGAGGAAGTAAGACTGAGAATGGGTGGCAATGAAGAGAAAAACAGAATGAGGGAGAGAATGAGAGAGAAAGAGAAAGGGAGCAAGAGATAGGGAGGGAGAGAGTGAGTGAGCAAGAGAGAGAGAGGCCTGCTGTGCTAGTGGGAAACAGATGGTATTTATGTCTAAGACTCCCTCAGAGAAGAGTGTGTGGAGCAGTGAGGAATATCACACACATGCATCCTTGTACAGAGATGGCGTCACCAAACATGGCCATGAGGAGAACTGATGAGATTACACCGATCTAGTGAGTGAGATGATGCTGTGGGGTTAGTGTCACTCTGTTACGGCCACACACTCCCTCCTCAACAACACACTCATTCTGGTCAAAGTGAGTCATATGGTGTCTTCACACACCTTCACTCTCTCTCTCTCTCTCTCTCTCTCTCAGACATACACACATATAAAACACACACACACACCACACACTTCCTCTGTGGCACACATAATCTCTTTGGCAATCTCACACACACACACTCTCACTCTTGGTCACACACACACACACACACACACGCCCCACAGCCTGTTCGCTCTTCCTCTCTCACACTCCCTCGATCACTTCATGGTGGCTGCGTCCCCTGCTTGGATGGTCATCTGTTATGTGTTGGCAGATGATTTAAGCTAATGTGCTGCGGAATATAGGGGAGATGTGTGCGTGTGTGTGTGAGAGAGTGTGTATGCCGTGTCTTTTGACATTGGAGGAAGCTGGATGACCTTGCAGGCTGTGTTGGGTTATTTATTGGCTGCTAGGTCGTCAGCACCAATCACTGTTATGATTCAGACGCTTTCAATTTCACCTGCTGGTATCAGGACCACTGCAGTGACCGCCTTCCCCCTCTCTTTATCACTCTCTCTCTCTCTCTAGCTATCTCTCTCTCTCTCATGCACATACACTTCTCTCTCTCTATCTCTTCTTTCTCTCTCTCTCATGCACATACACTTCTCTCTCTATATCTCTCTCTAGCTATCTCTCTCTTTCTCTCTCTCATGCATATACACTTCTCTCTATCTTTCTCTAGCTATCTCTCTCTTTCTCTCTCTAGCTATATCTCTCTCTCTAGCTATCTCTCTCTTTCTCTATCTCTCGTGCAAGCACACACACACACACACACCAGGCGTCAGCATGATACATTCTGGAAGCCTTGTCTACATTTACAAGATGATTAATACTTAAACTATTTGGAGTAGTTTGTTTATACAAATCATTTGTGATCCCTGCATCCCCCTCTCTTTCATATCTCTCTGTCTGTCTTTCTCTCCTTCCATCTTATGCTCTCTCTCTCTCATTCTCTCTTTCACCCGGCCTCTTTCTCTCATGCTGTTCACATGAAATTCAGCCTCCTGTGCTTTGTGTTGGTGATAAGGTGCAAAGGTGTCAGCACAAGTTAATGGCTATTGATTCTGTGGAGTTTTTTTGTTCAAGTTTGGCACTGATGCCTCTGTCAAAGCCTATTTCTGCTGGGAACTGCATAGCTGATTCCCTGCAGGTGAACCAGAGGCTTGGTGTTGTGAATTTGACCTCTGTGATCAGTATAAGTACGTTTATATACTCTTTTGATCCCGTGAGGGAAATTTGGTCTCTGCATTTATCCCAATCTGTGAATTAGTGAAACACACTCAGCAGCAAACATTGAGGTGAAGCACACACTAATTCTAACACTAACTCATTGGTTAACCTGTGTGTGTGTGTGTGTGTGTGTGTGTGCACAACACACCTGGGCTGCCACTGCCAGCAAGGTTTTAAAAATTACAGTATTATACCCAGTTAGATAGGTTTTGTCTGTAGGCCTAATGCATTAATGCACCAGAAATCAACTGCTATTTTTGATGACTGAACTGCATTTAGTTGTAGTGCGATTTATAAACTGCGTGTGATTCATAAAGTCACCCCAAGCACTTGCAACCAAGGTCTTCATTATTTTCTTTTAGAGCCATTGTATACTTTGAAAAGTTGCATGGTGCAATAGACTACTAGGCTATAATTGAAAGTATGTTTTGGGGGTGAGTTTGTCCATTGTATAGGCGAGGTCAGGCCACTCTGTATCCGGCCATGGGCTAGGTTTTAATCTATTAACAATATAACAAAAACGAACGGGATGTCCCGGCTATAGCGAATCCTGCCGTGTGACGTAAGCACCCGCTCATCTCGCCATAAATCCCTTGTCTTACTCCATTTGAGGTGGCTGGTGACATCGGCGTGGAACAGAAACCTTCTCATGCCTCGGAGTGAAGGGTGTTTTACGCACGCGGAAATCCATTACAGCGAGTTGCCATGACGACAACCCTGGATGGAGGAGCTCTAGCGGCTTAGACAGGTGTTGGGTTTGCGCATCGCTCCCTAGACCGCGCGGCAATGTGAGGGAGCTGCAGGGATACCAACGCACTCGCGACGTCCCCTTCCATGATCGCAGCTGCCCTAGCGCTGTGGTAGACCGCCGAATTTCTGTATTGGGAGGGAGGAATCATACACGCCACCATGGTGCACCACTCGGGATCCATTCAGTCCTTCAAACAGCAAAAAGGTCGGTGTTTACAGTCTGCGTGTGTGTGCGCGCGCTCATGCGCCTGTCTTGCGCTCTTCGTGGTGCTCGGATGCTGTGTTGAAGTAGAGTTTGGCTTTCGGTATTTTCACCACACAAAATAGATTTTAGTGTCTTAAGAAGACAAAACAATTAAACTTATGGCGCAGAGAAATCAGAATTCCCACAGATAGTCTGAGCTACAGTGTAAGAGTAAGGGACCACTGCTGACATAGGCTACATACATCATATTTGTTCTACAATGTAAACGCCTAGATAAGACGTCTCTGGAAAGGTATTGCTATGTTTTTGTTTTGTGTTTAAAAGGCTTGGTTAGAGTTATTTCAACAAATCATTCAAAAAATCATTCAACTCCGCTATTCACTTTTCACGCTTGCTCTATGAGTCGTGCTTTTTTGACGCTTTAATCACACTGCGGTCTGTAAGTTGAGGAAACATTCAAAGATGGATCTATTCTAGGGCCTACACACTGGAAGTCTAGGTTATTAATGGAAATATTAACTTACGTGTGCTTGCTTAGCATGTAACTTAAATGCTATATGTCAAGACCTGTTCCACAGTTTCCTGTATTTGTTTTCATCAGTGTGAGCTTCATGCTCATGCTTCATGGAAAAACACTTTGCTGTCTGCACATCAGGCCATTTTGTTAAAAGGGCAGCACTTGACTGCTGGAAGTAATTCAGTTAGGAATGGAGGGATGAGATGTAGGATGGAAACAGGAAAAGACCACACAGGGAAGATGAGCAGCCCCATCAGTCTGTTATGGCACTTTATAAAAAAACACTGTCTCACTCCAACACTTTGTAGAGTCTTCCTCTGATGCTATGTATGCCTACATCTCAGCAGGGCAGAGAACACTTAACACTGTGTAAACAGCAGGCACAATTGCATCGGCATTAGTTGGCCCAGTATGGACACAGACAACATGCATTTCATTAGTTTTAAAAGAGAGGTTTTAAGCAAGGGGTTCCTCACCCAGGGGGACTGTACTCTATGGTGCCTGTAAGATTGCTAGAGATAATCTCAGACCATCATTGGTTGGCCCAGCATGAAGTCCATGTTTCATTGGTTTTACAGAAACCAACGCTTGAGCTTGCGGTGATCAGTGAGATTGCTACGAATTTTTGGCTTTGGCATATACTGAATCAATATGAAGGAGGTACTTGAGAGAAATCAATTGAATCAATCCACTTTTGTTTGAGGACCCTAAGCAGTCACAAAAAAAACACAGGGAATCCCTGTTAAGAGAGTTCAAGTTGAAAAACACCAGACTGAGACACTCAGGAACCCTAGTGGCAGAGACAGAACCATGTGTGTTTATCGGTCTCTTTCAGCCCAGAATGCAGTGGAATCGCCACGGTGTCCAGGGTAGTGCCACCGCTACACTGCTTGTTTGATCAATGTGTGTGTGTGTGTGTGTGTGTGTGTGTGTGTGTGTGTGTGTGTGTTCAGCATGACATTAATAAAAAAAGTATTCAGGAAGCTCTCAGTACTTGCTAGTCGCTCATGTAATGGTTTTGTTGGCCGCCACTGGTGCCGGTGCTCTGTCCCTTATTGATCTGTAGACGGTTTGTGTACTCGTAGTGGTGCTATGAGCATGTGTCAGGGCAGGCTATTATTTATATGGGTGCGTCACTACTTCTTCTTGGGACTTTGGGGCTGGCTGGCTGGCGGGCTGACATCGATCTGTGAGGGGAAGAGGCGGTGTTTTGTTTTTTAGGTGGATGCAGCAGGAGCAGTCTGCACCTCTAATGGCCTGTGGTTAATTATTTATGCTAGGAATGCTTGTCACCCAGAGCTGCATGCTGTGAAGCTCTCAGGATGAGAGAGAGAGAGAGAGAGAGAGAGAGAGAGAGAGAGAGAGAGAGAGAGAGAGAGAGAGAGAGAGAGAGAGAGAGAGAGAGAGAGAGAGAGAGAGAGAGATCCATGACAGGAACTCAAGGAACTCGCGATGAAGAGGCCATTCTCTGAGTGTGCATGCTCTGAAGGACTGCGGTGAAATGCAAAGTT
Organism: Alosa alosa; assembly: GCF_017589495.1. Classification (NCBI taxonomy): domain Eukaryota; kingdom Metazoa; phylum Chordata; class Actinopteri; order Clupeiformes; family Clupeidae; genus Alosa; species Alosa alosa. The sequence goes on from NC_063199.1 coordinate 16,727,801, forward strand.
GAGTCGTGACATGATGCAGAGACATATTAGTGATAGGTTTGGAATTAGTGAAAGGTTTGGTGAATTGCAGCAAAATGCAAAAATTCATAATTTTTGGATCCAAACGTTCACATGCATATTGTTATTTCTGTAAGGAGAAATTTGAATGTGGAAACTCTGCTCATGTTAAAGTGCAGACAACTGTTTTCAGTACAGAACCCTCTTGTGAGATGTCTGCTATTTGTCTTGTTACTGTTGAGTAGAGACACCACATGTTATCTTCCCTCCTTACCTTTTACCTGGTGGTGTCATAGAGCAGTGCAGAATAAAGAGTGTGTTGTGATGTTGCTATCACCAGGGACCCCTATTTCAAACATACTGCTATCAGTTGGATTAATGGTGCAGAACTGTAGTGATACTTTACTGCATAAAATCCACTTCAAAAACCCCCACAGACACCCGAGCTACAGAAGTTAGCAAACTTCAGCCAATCACAGAGCAGGACAGTCTTGTTTACAGTGTGGTGTTTTGTGAGAGTTGTCACCAAGGATCTCTAATTCAGACATGCTGTGGAGATCTAGTGGAAATACTGTACACTGCTATCCGCTATCAATTACCCCCTGGAACTTCCCAGACAGAACTGGACCCGGCCCGGGGCAGATGAGGTCTAGAGGCTGACCCGATATAGATAACCCGCCCACCACCACCACCTCCACCACTTGGAAGGCACATTTGAACCATGAGCTTGTTGTGGAGGCAGTGTGCAGGCAGTGTGAGGGTGGCACAATGATCTTATGCCAACTCTGCAACCTCAGAATGACCTTCTGGTGATATCTATAGCATGTCATCAGCCTGTTTTGGCCAGCTAAGACCTAATGATGGTTATTTGATTATATGAATTGTAGGTATAAAACACTAGTCTGCCAAGCTGGTGCGCAAGTGAGTATTTCTAAAGTGTGATCAAATTGATGTTCTGTTGACATTGGTTTGTGAATGATTCATGTGGTCTATTGGTCCTTGAAGTCTTGATGAAGGACCTGACATGTTTACATGTCAAGATTGTCATTCAAAATGAAGGTCCTTGCTCTTGGTGTTTGGACTGATTAAGCTATCCCAGAAAAAGGCCAATTTTAGGTGTACAAAGATACACCACATGGACCAGAGACACTTTTAGTTCTTCAAGACAGATCAAGACACACTTTTGCAGCCCTATCCTTACCAGGTGATTTTTCACCACTTTGAGTGAAGTTTGTTTTTGCACTGAACGTCCCAGGTTGAACAAACAAACACTTTAACTGAATGGCTGAGAGTGACTGATCGCGGCATGTCCCAAAACAAGCTTCAGATGAGCAACCGTGCTGGAGGTTTGATGAGATCAGGCAAACTGGGCCAACCTGACAGACCCAGACGCACAAAAAAATACTATCAGTAAAAAACGATGACAGGACACAGAGCTATCTTTTTAGAAAGTGAGATTCAGAGAGAGACGGGGAGAGAGTTTATTGCAACAATGACAGCTGGCCAGACAAATCTACTGTGGTGGTGCAGTGCTGATCATCCATTTAAAAATGAAACAAACTTAAAAAAATTAAAGACAACAACGATAATGGAATTGGGCTTTGGTACATGGACCTCCTCACTGCAGTCTGATTTACATAATGTTCACAGTCTCTGATGGAGAAAAAGAAACAGTGACTGCTTAGAAACAGTGTGGTTATGTTTCCATACTACACAGTAGTTCCTAAAATGGTTCAGGTCCATGGTGTGGAGGTGTCTGTTCTGATGGTCTTGGTGGTCACTGAAGCAGAACAGGCTGCCATCGAGTTTAAAATGGCACTGGGCCTCTTTTCTTTCTGCATTCCTTTTTATGTGGCTTCATTTAAACGGCCCTCATCGCTTAGCTTAGCATGCATTCAGACTCCTGAAGATGGATTTCGGGAAACCAAACTGATATTTGGAATTGTAGGACATTTCCTCTAAGAATATTTTTAGAACTGAACTGTAACAGTAGAGGACTGTGTGTGTGTCTGTGTGTGTGTCTGTGTGTGTGTGTGTGTGTGTGTTTGTCTGTGTGTCTGTGTGGGTGTGTGTGTAGGAGGAAGAGAAAAAAAAGTCTGGATTTTTTGGCATTATCCTAAGCGGTCCACTGGTTGCACAACACCCCTCAACAGTGTCCCAGCCACCTGCCCTGTTACATAATCAAGCTGGCTACACACACACACACACACACACACACACACACAGCATCAGCTGACTTGATGACATTAAAGGTGTACATTGGACAGAATATGAAAAGAAAACAACTCTGTATATTACAGGTTTCATACAGACCCCCAGAAGTTTACATACATGATCATAACATAGATCATAATGCATTCACATACACACCTAGTTTCACCCCAATATCTGATCAATTGACCTATCGCTAAGCCCCATCTATTGAATGCAGAATAGATGCTGTGATTTTTGTCTGATTTCATGTCATCTGACTACATAATGTTTGGATGAATCTGCACTAGTTTGCTAGTTTTGCTAGCTATATGAGTTGTTAGCTTTATGGGTCCTGCTGTCAGATCACCTTCCTGGTACTTTAATCTGAACTAGTAGTTCTGTTGGCTCCTACTGTCATGCACGACCCAGCTGAGTAACACATGCTCGCTATGGATCAGTCTGACACCTTACTGAGGAGACATTGCCCAGTTTAGAAGCACAGGATTGTGTGTGTGTGTGTGTGTGTGTGTGTGTGTGTGTCATGTTTGGTTCCTGCCAAAGTATCTTTTTCAGCTGTCCCCATATGGCATTTTATGTTTCTGTTCAAATTACTGTTTGATGTACAGTATTATGCATCTGTGGATAAAACACTAGCTTTAATGGTGTCATTACATTACATTACATTTGGCTGATGCATTTGTAACCAAAGCGACTAACAACATGGTAACAGTTTTAAAGCAATTCTCTCAACAATTTTAGGACAATTTAAAAACAGCAAAGTACAGTAAGAATAAGTGCATCAGTGAGTGCTGTTTTTAAACAGTTGAGTGTCAGTTCAAGACAGCTAGGTCTAGGTCCTGCTAGGATCAGCAAGCAAGCAAGACTTGTTGTAAGTGGTGCTATGAGAGGAGATGTTCTCTAAAGAGCTGGGTCTTCAGGAGTTTTTTGAAAGTGGAGAGAGATGTCCCTGCTCTTGTAGGAACTGGCAGTGTGTTCCACCAACGAGGAACAACAGATGAAAAAAGTTTTGATTGGCCTGAAGCGTGCGGTGGTAGAGCTAGGCGTCGTTAGTCTGAGGCGCCTTGTGATCCTAGAGGTAGCGTATGTCTGTATAAGGGCATTCAAGTGGGTGGGAGCAGAACCAGAGACTACTTTGTAGGAAAGCGTTAGAGCCTTGAATTTGATGCGGGCCGCCATAGTTAGCCAGTGTAGCTGGATGAGCAGCGTGGTAACATGTGCCCTTTTGGGTTGGTTGTAGACCAGGCGCGCCGCCGCGTTCTGGATCATCTGAAGGGGTTTCACTGCGCAGGCTGGGAGACCTGTCAGGAGGGCGTTGCAGTAGTCAAGTCGTGAAATAGTATAGTATAGTATAGTATATATTTTGATCCTGTGAGGGAAATTTGGTCTCTGCATTTATCCCAATCCGTGAATTAGTGAAACACACTCAGCACACAGTGAACACACAGTGAGGTGAAGCACACACTGAGAGCTGTTTCAGCTGAAAACCTACCCACAATTATTTACACAAAATAACTCCTTGTTCACACACTGTTTATTACGGATCTGAGCCACATTCTCAATTTGCTTGTAGAAAGGGTGCTCCCAGACATTTAATGGAATGGATACCATACTGTACCTTCCTGCTCGTTGTGGGCTTCGTAGAATACAGAGGGGAAGGGACAGAGGGGAGGATGAAACAGAGAAGACAGAAGATGGATGGAGACAGAGACAGAAGTGGTGAGATGGGAGGAGGAGAGAGAGAGATGTAGAGAGATGACAGAAGAGGAGAGGAAGTGGGGCAGTGGTGTAGTGGGGCAGTGGTAGTGTAGTGGGGCCTGATAGTGTAGTGGGGCAGTGGTAGTGTAGTGGGGCAGTGGTAGTGTAGTGGGGGCCTGATAGTGTAGTGGGGCAGTGGTAGTGTAGTGGGGCCTGGTAGTGTAGTGGGGCCTGATAGTGTAGTGGGGCAGTGGTAGTGTAGTGGGGCCTGATAGTGTAGTGGGGCAGTGGTAGTGTGGTAGTGGGGCCTGATAGTGTAGTGGGGCAGTGGTAGTGTAGTGGGGTAGTGTAGTGGGCAGTGTTAGTGTGGTAGTGGGGCCTGATAGTGTAGTGGGGCAGTGGTGTAGTGGGGCCTGATAGTGTAGTGGGGCAGTGGTAGTGTGGTAGTGGGGCCTGATAGTGTAGTGGGGCAGTGGTAGTGTAGTGGGGCCTGATAGTGTAGTGGGGCAGTGGTAGTGTAGTGGGGCCGTGATGGGGCAGTGTAGTGGGGCAGTGGTAGTGTGGTGGGGCAGTGGTAGTGGGGCAGTGGTAGTGTAGTGGGGCAGTGGTAGTGTAGTGGGGCCTGATAGTGTAGTGGGGCAGTGGTAGTGTAGTGGGGCAGTGGTAGTGTAGTGGGGCCTGGGGGCAGTGGTAGTGTAGTGGGGCCTGATAGTGTAGTGGGGCAGTGGTAGTGTGTGGGGCAGTGGTAGTGGGGCCTGATAGTGTAGTGGGGCAGTGGTAGTGTGGTGGGGCAGTGGTAGTGTGGTGGGGCAGTGGTAGTGGGGCAGTGGTAGTGTAGTGGGGCCTGATAGTGTAGTGGGGCAGTGGGGCCTGGTGGGGCAGTGTAGTGGGGCCTGATAGTGTAGTGGGGCAGTGGTAGTGTGGGGCCTGAGTGGGGCCTGATAGTCTAGTGGGGCAGTGGTAGTGTAGTGGGGCCTGATAGTGTAGTGGGGCAGTGGTAGTGTAGTGGGCTCAGGAGTCAGGCTGGCATGCAGTAGCAAGACAAATGGGGGGGCTTGTTTTCTTGGCAGCCACCGTTGTGCCCTTGAGGGAGGCACTTAACCCCAAGTTCCTCAGAGGAGACCGGCCCTGTAATAATGGACATCTGTAGGACGCCTTGGATAAAAGCATCAGCCAAATGAATGTATAAAATAAAAAAGTTTGCTGGAAGAATGTGCACTCCACTAAAAGGAGTGGTAAAAGGGTTGGAGAGCCAAGGAAGAGGAGCATCAAATAGAAATGTTTAGGTTAGTTTGGATTCATAATTATTAAGCATTCATGATCACAAGGGAAATATGTTCAAGACAAAATGGAAACGAAGAGATCTGATTCAACATGGTGGCACACTCTTTCTCAGTCTGTCTCTCTCTCGCACACCCAAGCGGCCAAAACATGCTCTCTTCATAAAAATTTGGACAAACACTGTGTGTGTGAGAGAAAGAGACAGACAGTGGCGTTAGGAAGAGTGTGAGGGAGACAGCGAGCTTACAACTCCATTTGCCATGATGCAATAGAGCATCAGCATCCAGGATTGTGTAATAATGTAGCCAGTCAAGTGTCATAAAACTACCATCTGTCAGAAACAGCTGCCAGAAGGTCGCTAGCACTGCCCACTCCAGAGAGATAATGACAGCTAGGCCCACTTGATGGGACGGGGAGGGAAGGGCTGACTAGAGCCCAAGGCTGATGACAAGTAATCTTTTTATGCCATCCCCAACCGCTCCAGGCCTGATTATTATTTAGTATTATTCAGTTCATGGTTGGTTCCTGCCATTTTCAAACATCTTTTTCGGCTGTTCCCATATCGTATTTTATGTTGGATTTTTCTTCAAATTACAGTATGAGGTGTTACGCGTCTATGGATAAAACACCAGGCAAAATCACTAATGGTGTTAATTAAGGTTAATTGTAGAAATCCATATTTATACACACACACACTCTCTCTCTCTCTCTCTCACACACACACACACATAGGCACACAGGCAGGTGACAGTGGGATGTCCAGAGGCTCTGTACCGTGCCCATCCATCACACAGTTCCTGTTGCCAGCAGTACTGTGTATGATGGACTCTATAGAACTAAACAGAACACATAGAAAGAGAGACAAACACGTCAAGGCCCCAATTTAAATTACAGTCAAAGAGCAAAGTCTACAGTAATAACTAAACAAAATATATTTGCAAATGTAATAGCATTAGGGAGACCCTCGACACAAACACTGACGGGTTAGCTCACTATTCCCTCACACCAGTGCACTTGTGTGTGGCCGCCATCTAAATGAGGGCCTGATGTTTTAGGCGGGGATCATATCAGCCAGCGGCAGCGGCAAATGTAACGCAATGCTCAGACCATAATAAGTTTTGTCTCGTTCCTACTGTAAGCAACACAAATGGTTTGTCAATTGAATTCACTTGCGTTGCGCTTTGAAAGTTGGACCAAGTTCAGTGCTCAGCTTGTTCAACGGTAGCGTTACGCCAGCGGTGCCACCGTTTCGCTGCTGAACCATAGAGAACAATAGGAAACCTGCCGCTTGCCACTGGCTAATGTGATCCCCGGCTTATACTACGTGTGGCAGGAGGGCAGATACCGTGAGGCGTGGTGTACGGATGTGTTCTGGTATTCACCCAGTTTCACCCGGTTTGATTTGGATTTTTTTTATTTTCAAAAACTCAATTGTCCTCTTAAAAAACTCAAATGTGCTCTGTTCTTCGGAAGTAGGTTTCTCTAATGCTTTTGTGTTTGCTCCACTCTGTCAGAAAATAAAACTCATCCTCCATAGCCCACTCTCTCTCTCTCTCTCTCTCTCTCTCTCTCTGTCTCCCTCTCTCTCTCTCCCTTCTATTAGTCTCCATCTGTACCCAACTCATGGCATCCCTTTCTGTGACGCTGCCTCTGGGTAGTGGAAGTCTGAGCTCAGACTGCCGCCTATTAACTTTCTTTACCTAGAGGAGTGCAAATGGACATACAAAGTGTGTGTGTGTGTGTGTGTGTGTGTGTGTGTCTCTCTCTCTCTCTCTCTCTCTCTCTCTCTCTCTCTCTCTCTCTCTCTCTCTCTCTGTGCGCTGGTGGCAGTTGGCTCAGTGAGGATTGTAATGATAAATAATGGAGAGATTGCAGTGAAAGAGTGGCAGCAGGATCTGAAGAAGCCCACTGACCTGTATTTCCCAGCCATCCTCTCCTCCCTCTGCTCTACTCTTCTCTCTCTCATTCTTCCTCTCCTCCCTCTTCTCTACTCTTCTCTCTCTCATTCTCCCTCTATCCTCTCCTCTCTTTTTTTCTCTCGCTTTCTTCTTCTCCATCCGCTTCTCTCTGTACCTCTCTTTTCGTTACATCTCCTCTTTCTCCTCTCCTTTCCTCTCCTTTTGTTACATCATATCTCCTCACCTGTCCTCTCCTCTCCTCTCATTACAGCTCCTCTTTCTCCTCACCTGTCCTCTCCTCTCCTCTCGTTACATCTCCTCTTTCTCCTCACCTGTCCTCTCCTCTCCTCTCGTTACATCTCCTCTTTCTCCTTCCTCTCCTCTCCTCTGTCTTCTCTCCTTTCCACCTTTCATCTCCTCACCTCTCTTCTTCTCTTCTCCAACTCCTCTGTCCTTCTTTTTTCTCTTCCTGTCCCACTCTGTCTCCATTTTTTTTATCTTCTCCTCTTTCGTGTTTCCTCTCTCTTCTCCTCTCCTCCTCTTCTCTTCCCATTTCCTCCTCTCCTCTACTCTACTCCTCCTCTCATCTCCTCTCCTCTCTCTTGTCTCCTCTCTCTCCTCTTCCTCTCCCCTCCTCCTCCCATCTCCTCCCCTCCTCTCCTTTCATCATCTCTCCTCTCCTTTCCTCCTCCTCCTCTCTCTTCTCGTTTCTCATCAGTGCGACCTCCACTAACAAACCCAGCTGTCTGGTGCAGCCAAAGACAGACAGAATCGCCCGCAGTGAGGCTGGCCTTCTTGGGAGTGGAGCTAGAAATAGACACGGACACAAGCTACAGGCTACAGACACACACACACACACACACACACACACACACACACACACACACACACACACACACACACACACACACACACATACACACACACACACACACACACACACAGATGCACTTTGCACTGGCCTAGAACCTGCTGCTTTGACTGCTGCTGCTGCTTAAAAGTCTGCACTTCCATTAAAACAGTTGTGTCATGGTCACGGCCCAAACAAGCATGAACACACCGCTGTAAGGTCACACCCACTCTACTCTTTAAAGTTATTTATTAATGGCTGTTCTATTTTGGGTGCCAAAACCCATGCACTTGGCCTGAATTGTTTTCTTTCTTTGGTATTTTTGACCCAAAATCATTCACATCTCGAAATAATAAGATTTATGTGATGAACCAAACAATTGCTTTATGTGTGGCATTGTTTTGATTTTCATTGTTTTACCTCTCACATCACAGCTGGAATAATCTCCAGTGTACCAACTGGTAGGACAACACCAAGGATATCAGTTTCACCTGCAGGCAGCAGCAGCAGCAGCAGCACTACTGATGTGATTTTCTGCTTCAGCTTGTGTGTACACTGCATGAGGGAGTTTAGAACAAAATAGCACAACACAATACTGTTAGTAATAATGAAAACACTGAAATATGGTCTGTTAAAGAACTTGGGGAATTTATCACTACATGTATATTTAGCTGATGCTTTTATCCAGAGTGTCTTACAAATGAGGTACAGCATTCAAGGTTTCAGTGCAAATAGTAATAGACTATGAACACAATACAGAAGGAATACACTACAATATCTTCTCTATTTGATATATTGAATGATGTTATATGGTGTCATGCACCATCAGTGAAGGGCTAGATTTGTTTGGGATTAGAATGTCCTGTCATACCAAGACATGCAGTATTCATTTTAACAATTCAGGATCTGAATATGGACATATGAATATGGTTTCTCTTGGATGTGAAATTAGCATAAACGTGGACTAGCAGTGCAGCATAATGCATGTTCTCTGTTAATGCCTCAAACAGCTGAAAATGATTTGAATGTCTTTTGATAGCAGTTGATGGTGCCAAGAAAATGATATACACACACACTCTCTCTCTCACACACACACGCACACACTCAGCCACCCACATGCAGATTTATAGCCTACAGTGCACAAGCACATGCAATACCTGGTGTATGGCAAACACACTCATACTCTCACTCACACTCACACACCTGCTATTGCAGTTGCACACACATGCACAAAACACACTCCCATATAGCCTACAGCACACACACACACACACACACACACACACACACACACACACACACACACACACACACACACACACACACATACACTTTCTACATGTTCACACATGCACACACAGTTTCCACACATATGCACCATTAGCTGTAAACTTGAGATGAACTTCCTTCCTTCCCATATCTTCTTCCTGTGACCTGCCATTTCTTAGTAATCTATTCTGATTTGATTTATTCCCTTTGATAACAAAGCGCCTGCCGATCTGGCACCATTCCCTACTTCTCCCCCTGAGCTGAGGGATGACCTCACAATCCTTAATCCGGAATTTCATTACATTTTCTACGCCTTCATCCCGAGTGACACAGGGAGGGCAGGGAGCACCGGGTATTACTGATGCCATATGAGGACAGAGACACATCACACCCCCACTGTTTGGCCAGTTACATTAAGGCTGTGTGTGTGTGTGTGTGTGTGTGTGTGTGTGTGTGTGTGTGTGTGTGTGTGTGTGTGTGTGATTATGGTCCCTATTAGATGTGTGAATACTGTGTATGTTAATAGAATGGAGGACAGATAGTATATAGAAGTGAGCAAGGCACTTAACCCCAAGTTGCTCCGGGGACAATGTGATCCCTTGTAATATAGCTGACATATGTAAGTCACTTTGGTCAAGAAGTGTCTGCTAAATGTAATGTAATGTAATGTAATATAGATAGATAGATAGATAGATACTTTATTGATCCCCAGGGGAAATTCAAGTAAGTTGCTGGCACCACCCCCTCGCGACACCTCATGAAGTGTGCCAGGTGGGAGATGCTAGCCTCCTTGCGCTAGCCAGCCCACCCTCCATGCCCAAGGTTACATTAGGTGTGCAGGTTGTGTGCTCAAGATGACGCTGCCGTCTGGCATGTCCTTATTATGACCGCCGTGCAGCGAAGCGGCTGTCATATAGGTTTAGTCAGATTTTTATTTATTTATTTATTTTTTTTCTCCAAACTTGGTGGGCATGTAGCCCTACATGGATAGCATGGAACCATCATTTTT